>NC_051154.1:29115042-29259575 GCF_013339745.2 Dermacentor silvarum
AGAAACAAATGGACACATCGTGAGATTATAGCAATTCTCACCCTCTGATCTCCATCAATTTTAACTAAAGAAAATGGTATCACGTAGTTGAAGTGCCGGTGTTCAAACGTTAAAAGAGCACAACAGCTTTGTTCAACAAAATTTCCCTTATCCTAACCTCTAAAAATGGCCCAACTTAACAAAGTACACATTATTGAGCAAAAAGGGAGTCATAAGTAAAGATGATGTTGGCTCACTGCAAACTGTTAAGTAGGTAAAGATTAGTTCAAGATGAATATATTTCAGGCTTGCCATCAGCACCAAGGGTTGATGTGAGCTCCTACAATCGCTTATCTTGAATGCAATGCCACTATAGAACAGTGCTTACCTTCTTCCGCTCTGAATAAAGGGGGACAATTGAGTCCACCTGACTGCTGTCTGAGTAAGTGGCCAGCACTGGTGCTGAACCAGAGCCACCAACAGGGGCAACACTTTGGGTCAGCGATGTTGAAGGAGTGCCAGGCAAAGGCCGTGTACGAGGTGTCTTGATGAGACTGCTCTCGACAAGCTCATCGTCGAACTTCTTGCGCTTGATGGATCGGGATGAGCTGCGTCTCTTCTGCAAGTGCTCAGGCTACACAGACAAGGGAGAAAAAAAAAAAGAAAAAAAAAAACACGCAAAGGCTGGTCAAGCGAAGTTTGTCAAACCTTTAAGGAACACAAAATTTATCAACAGTGCAATTTTTATTATTTTTGCTTATCGCTTTGAAATATGACAGTACTGCGCAACAAAAGTTTCGCACATACATATGAGCTGTTCAATTAAATATATACGAGTCACAGGCGATGTATTCTTTAAATAAAATCGCAGTAGTTTTATTTTAGTCTGAGGTTGCCTCTATACAATTCAACAGGTGTTTCCCATATCTGTGTTGACAGCGTTAGTTATCATGACAGAATGGACATTTATGTGAGTGACAATTAACAGTTGCTCAAAATAGCAAATACATTTTTTTTTCTCAGAATCTTAAAGTTTCCTTCCAACACCTTTTGAACATGGTAAATAAACTGCCGTAGTCACTAGACAATACAACTATAAACGTTCGGGCCAAATATTATTCCTGTATCGGCAGCAGGGAGCCTACAACCTTGTTAAAATGACTGCTTGCTCTTTCAACTTTCTGAAATCCCTGCCACTTTGTGTACATTCCTGCGCACTTATAAGCATGATTGACTGTGCCCCTATTTCTACATATATGTCAAGACTAAACAGCACATCTCTCTGAGGGAGAAACAGAAGTATCACTGATAGGGCAACGGCATGAGCTGGTGGTTTATAATGATACCACTGTGCCGATACAATGGCCTCCAAGATCGGGCAGCGCGATGATGGGCAGAACATGGTAGGCACCATTCAGCATCATCACAATGGTATAAATATGCCGCTGGAGCGACAAAAAGTAGGGCAAGGCCACAAGGGTGTGGCAGAAGCACCATTTGATTTTTGGCAACTCACTCATACAAGGCACACTTTGGATAAGATTCGCGAGTAGGCATCCCTTAATGCTAGACAAACTCGCACTCTTCGCAAAAGGTGTGGTAGGGCTTGTCTAAAAGACATTACATGCCCATGCAAACACAGCATTAGCCATTCTAAAATACAGAGAGCAGTCCAGAACAAGGGCTCACTTTTCTTTTTCACAAGCAAAGCTCAAATACAGTACATTTATTTAAGAGCAACAACCAATATTCGACCATCTGAATTTCAACACAAGACATTTATCAGTAACTTCCACAATTTGCTAAAAACTTATCTAGAACGGCTAACCAACATGTTTACTCACTAAACATACCAGTGGCTTCTTGCAGCACTGGGTAATGGCCAGGAACAAATAAATGGCTCCTAGTGGCCGCAATAAGCATTTTAACTGCACCATTTCCAAACTAGCCGACATTGTTTCTCAACTGCCGAGGACTCCAATATTTGGTGCTTGTGATGTTATGGACACACAGACCTTTCTGTGCAACAAGCACATGCCTGCACAACGTGCCAGTCATGCTGATGGAACGAACATGTCACAACGGCACCTTACCAAGTAAGTGCTGACCTTAAGGCTAGAATGGGGCACAGCCGGGGCAGGCCTAGGTGCCGATTCACCGTCAGAATTTGAAAAGGCACCCTTCACATTTCCAACTGTTGGCGGAGATTCTGAAATGAAGGGAATTATGTCATCTTATTAAAAAGGGGAGAGGACAAAGCTGAATGCAAAAGATATCTTTAAATCATGCAAAATTTGATGTACCACTATGCCTCAAGATCATTTTAGCAAATAAAGCAGAAGCACAGTGCTGCCTCCCCCCACCCCCCCCCCCCTGGGGGTCCTTAGAATTACCATTTCAGATGAAGGGCTGTTAAGAGAGATAACACCACACAGGTATAAAAACGTTTATTTCTGACAATAGCAAATTAAATGTGCAAAAGACAAACAATGCATAAATTACACCACAAGCATCAAGCAGCCAAACAATGTAATGGGCTAAAGCTATAAAGCTTTGTGAAACTTCAAAAGCTTAGTTTTCTGAGAAAAAAATGAAACAGGCAATTTAAGCATTACCAAAGAGTTTACTGAAGAAAAAAGGATAAAAAAACTGTAGCACAAGGCAAACAAACTGTGCCAAAATCCCACCACAAACATGCCTTATAACTAATCAAAATCTTCCCGACATGCACAACAGTGAAACCATAACAATTTACAGCATGGATTCACTTACACCAAACATTTGTGCGAACCCAGTAGGCTAATAGTACTGAAATTCCACTGCTTATACATCACACAGGCACTTTCTATCCTCATTAAAGAGAACCAAGCATCACCAGAGCTAACAGTGATTGAGCACTGCCAGAGAGCTGCTTTCAAATGAAATCAACACTGATGCTGCTCAAAACAATGATATTTTAACAATAACAAATAACAATTCTAGGAGCACTGAAACATGGCACTACAACTAACTGATCTCTACTCACACACAATCCTACTTACTGATCTCTACTACACACAATCCCTATAATAGGCCCACTACTGATCACTGAAAAAGGAGTGCACAACAATGATATCCATTGTAATTAGCTCTCAGAACTTGAATGAGAAGCAAATCTGAAGAGCACTGAAATTCCCCACATTACAGAAATACTACAATGACACTGTACAAACAATTTACCACAACAGTGCAAGCATTAACACAGATGCACACGAGGACTTTGCAACTTAAGGTGCCATGGCTAGGAATGTGTGCGAAAACATTTATAGAATAGCCAGGAATGTGAAATGACTGCTTATATTTGATATTCAGAGATATAAGACGATACAATACCAACAATATGTCCCAGAAAATTTGAAAGCCCATGTTTAGAACTCTAGTGCCAGCGTGTGCTTATAGAAAAGAAGTGGCTATTCTATTATAAATGCAGAACAAATCTGACGCTCTTGTGTCTACCTCTCAAATCACTAAATGGTCTACCTTATTAACTAAGCTGGTACACTTGTCAGATAACTTACTAATCCTAAAAGGAAGTGCTGCTCACAAGACACAGGTTTTGTAGCAGTTGTGGGAAAAAAATCTCAGGATATAAGGAATTCTAAGCCCCAGACAACGTATTATCAAGGTCCAAAGCAATGTTATGTTTGACGGCTCGAAAACAAGATAAAGTCTTTAACAAAGAGAACATTTTTTTCTTGCACATAATCGAAAAGAACATGCACCCACACACACACACACACAAAAAAAAAACAAAGGTGGGGGTCGGCGAGCAGCGCTTAGCAAGTAAACCACCACTACAGTGTACTAGAATATGCCTATATTCAGGCATACTCTTAGCCCCGCTAACCACCACAGAGCTACCAACACAAATTTCATGGCTAGATGGTAGAGATGGCTAGATGGTATAGGTGGATTTGGTATAAACCAAATCCACTAAGCTATGCAGAAATAAAAATTAAATTCAAGTGTCTTAAGAACTGCTACAAATCCTGAAGACATGTATGTGAGACTCAAGCTATTCTGAGTATTGTGTACTGTTTATAATTATATAAGAACAGTAATATCTATACACCATTTCAAACTGCATCAACACTGTAAAGCCTGGAACAACATTCTGCGCTACCTGCATTTGCAAAAGAACAGTGTTGCATACTAGAAGCAAAAATATGACAGTATCAAATGACTCAAGTTGATATATTAAGTCCATATTTGAAATAGCAATCAGTAAAGGTGTTATTATGCTGAGGTCACTTAATTGATTTATACTGCCTTATTTTGTTTTCAAGTGCTGTTTTTACTGCGTCTTGTATTACAGCGAATGTTGACATAAAGGAACCAGCCATTACGCAACATGTATTAGACCCTTGCCTCACACGCATTCCTCAACAAAAAAGTACAGATCTGAATTGAACTGAGTTAGGCCGTCACTGCATACACAAAAATGGCTTGGGTTTAAATCTTACTTCGGCTAGCTACCTACATATTGGAAGTTGTAATGCGAGAGTTCTGCATAATGCTTTTTTCAGGCAGGGTTGGGTTATTTTGGAGATTTCTGACCTTGCCTTTACAATCGGAAGAATTGGTTGGAAATCGGGAGTCTCCCAAGCAAATCGGAAGAGTTAGCAGGTATGCAAATGCACTGCGAGATAGAAGGGCCCTGCACATTTACTTTTTTCCTCTAACATGAAAGGCTATATCTCCTTATTCCGGTAAAGCTATTTCCAGTACAACTGTTTTTGGCAGATACAATAATGAGACACCCATCTGTCGCAAGCACATTTTTCTTGTGATAAAAAAACTGAACCATCCCTCGGGCTTGGTAAAAAATGCAGTTTACGGATAGCATACACTGCTGTGAACATCTCAGCCAAATTTTGTAGTCGTGCACGACGCGTAGAGCTTGCAAGCGGAGCGTGAAGTCACCTTTCTCTCAAGCGCTCTCTTTTCAACAGAAGCCTACTCCTCACTCATTTCTGGACACTTTATTTCATTATATAGTAGATTCCCATATGCGGTTGCCATTGGCCAATAGCTGACATCAATCAAGGAGGGTGTTTGTATCAGTGAAATTTTTCATACGGTTGCTGTGTATACTTATTGACGCAGTTTAATAAACAGACTCAAGTAAGCGAAAATCTGCTCTTGAATTTCGATAAGAATGACACACTTCTGGAAGAAGCTGACTATCGTCTGCTCCCACTCGGCTGTGGCCGTCCGGGTAGGAATTTGGCCACCCTGCTTATCGGTGTCGAAGCCGTCGGGTGTCGCTAATTCCAATTAGTTTTGAGCACTCAACTAGCCTCGAACCATGCAATACTTAAGGTCAGACCACACACATGCTTGCCAGCGCGTGTTCACTCCTGGCCACTCCTGGTTAGATGCCTTGGCAGACTTCTATTCGTATTGAGCTATCGATAGCGTTTCAAAATACGCATGCTGGATATGGCTACTATCCGTTGGTCAAGCTGGTGCAGGACAAAGCTGGTCTGCACCACGTAGCACGGCCAGACTGGAGCATATAAGTGTGAGCGCGCACTCAAGCCCTGTCATGCATCGCGGCTGCTGTGGGGTGCCGCGATGAGCCCACTGACTGGGCGCAGTGCGGCTCACTAAGGACAATCGCATTTGGCGCGTCGTAGGAGCTGCCAAAATCGGAAGTAGTGGCGTCTACACGAACATCCAAAATCAAATTTGAACTGCGTGCCATGGTGACGTTCAGTAGGCAAAGCGTTATGGGCAGGCCCCATTCCGCCATAGCCTTCGCAGTGCAAGTCATTGAAGAATGAACGGAAGCACCGTGTAGGGGACATTTGATTGCCGATAGCTCTGCTTATGCTGAACGCATTGAAGCACTTTCTGTGGCAATGGATTTCTGAAAACAGTCTACTTTAAATTCAAATACATTTCTCGACTTCGATAAAAAGTGGTTCAAGGCCCCTTTAGGTAATGTGTATGATGAAAGCTTTAAAAGAGAGCCTTTATTGCCTTGCTTTAGGAAGCAACCTTGAAATGCTATTTAGCTTGCACACAGTCGTAGTCACATGCATAGCAGGATTTTCTACAACCAGGTTCCATTCTAACCCTCTGCAAACCAATTGCCAGCACAAAAGCACTGCCTTTCAGCCGAATCAATTTTTTGCTGTGCTAACGCTATTGAACTTCCATCTGCCTAACTGCGTCATAATGGCTAAGCTAGAAAGAAATAAAAAAAAGGGCAAGAGGGGAGGCAACAAGCCACTATATACAAGACCATTTTGCTTCTCTACTGCTAAGCAATGTTTCCTTTGTCTTATTAAGAGTTCATGTGACCATTATGATGTACAGCAAGCTTCCCTTCGCTGCCTCAGACAAAGTGCCTCATCAAGAACTAGCCTTGTGCAGATAACTAGCGAACTGCTGACACAAAATAGCAATGGTACACAACATACAAAGCACTGAGTGTGAATGAAGTGCTACCTCAATTCCTGCATCTTTTATGAAAGTTAAATGAATGACAAGCAAGTAGCACAATGCTCCAAATTTCAATGTAAGAAAAAAGTACAGAAATTTCTGTGCTTGTCCTAGCTTAAGTGTGCCCAAACCCATTCTTGGACGGCTGAGGTACCGTGTTTATGATAAATTAAACTGCCTAATGCTAGCTCTAACAGCAAATGTTTCAAAATGTAACCATGAAATCATGTGAAGGGGTCATATATGTGAGATGAATGGCAAAGGAAAGATACTTTCTACTACACATAGGCTTGAGGCCACCAACCTTCACACCTATAGCTACAGCATAAGTAGCATATATGAGAAAAACCAATGAATGATAAGACAAAAAATCATTAATTTAATGTGAAATCTGAAACATGACTCCTTCAGAAACAATAGATAAGAAAGTATTTAAATAATAAATAGATAAATAATATAATATATAATACAATAACAGATAATTCAATACAAAAAGGAACAGCATTCACTAGCACTAATAAACTAGGTAACAGTCACAGAATGCAAACTATATTCCTCATACTATGGAGGACAAAATAAATAAAACAGCAAACCCATTTGATTTGAAATGTTCAGGTACAATCATTATTTCACACCAAAAGAGATGAATTATATGATAGATAATTATATTACATGATAATTATATCCAAAGTGACAAATTCAAACAAATTTTCAACAAAATACATCAGCAGGAACTTCAAAATAGAAAGCTAATATTGTATCATGGCATGACTATGATTAATAAATAGAATGAATATTACATTTGCAAAAACAAATGATGTTAACACATACATACTAATGGTCACCCTACAATACACTGGTGAATTACAAAAATACCAAACAAGACAAGGCAGGAGACTGCCATTCATTCCTAAAAGTACATAAAAATAAGAGATGCTGAAGGGAGTAATATAGGCAACTTTAACCCACTCATCTTACAAGCCAAACACATTTTGGCAGCTGGGTTAACTACAGTGATTACTCAGCATATATTAAAAAAAAAAATAAGACAGTTGCCATCACAGGTATGCATGCAGGGTTGTCCATTCATGGGAAAGAGTCAGCACTTCATCAAGAATTTGTAAATATTTTGTGGGCAACTATATTCAGTAAATGATAGAATTAAAAATTTGCTTCCACATTACTGGGCTTAAATCGCCTCTTGGACACATGCATGTATTATCTAAGAATCCTTGAGAAAAGCAGCAGGTTCCTTGAAATAATGTGCATGCATGTTCAAGTGACACCTTCTGTTCACATCTTTACTAACTGCTACCCATCAAGAGGTGCTCCAAGCACCCCTTGCAGGCTGGCCCGCGGAGCAGCAGCGTCGGGAGGCAATGCAGGCTCAGCGGCCAGAAGAGTGCCTTGAATGGCGCAGGCGTGCCTCCAAGTCGCCAATCTCGAGCTGCAGTTTTTGGCGCTCAAGCTCGAGATTCTCCTTCTGGAGCTGCAGCTTCTGTGTCTCAACAAGCAGCTTCTTCTCCTCAAGCTCCATACGACGCAGCTCACGCTCCAACACCATTTCCTGGAGCTCTTCCAGGCGTCGCCGATCGCGCCTTGGTGCTGCTGTGGGCCCACTGCTGCCTCCACCAGCTGGACTTGTCGGACTTTGGGGTGCCATGGCCCCCGTTTCCTGAAGGCTTGGCCGAAGGCCCAGGAACTCAGGCCCTAGCAAGAGGCGCCGGCTGTCAAGTTTCCCTTAGAGCCAGCGCCCCATCACATGCAGACATGGCACTCCATTTCTAGTGCCAACTACATTTTGCTCCCTGCCACCTTGAATAAGCTAGCCTCTTATTACAAAAATATTCTGGCTTTTGGATGCAGTAGTACTCATTAATGCACCAGTGAAACACCTAACTAAACCTGGCTTATTATTTTGCCATTTGCATTGACTGTGAAATTGTGTTGGGTATGGCGAAAATTTTTCGATATTAAAACTTCAAAATGGTGGCACTCTCATGCCTACCTAAAATACCTATGGATAAAGGAAGCAGTGTAGCACTTCTGATTGATCAGGTCTTCTAATGTCTAAAATATAAGTGAAATGGCTTTCTGTTTACAACGAATATGCTTGCATTAAAGTGATGCCAGAGTTTCTGGCTTCACACTTGCTTATACAAAATGTCTTAGAAGACTGATGCGCAAATGACTTTTACAGCTGGTATTTATCCAGCTATTAAGTTACCAGTCATTTTATAAAAGTACAAAACACACTATCACTGAAGTTCCTTTTCTTAAACAAGGTCCTGCAGTCACGCTTGCTCAGCATAATATTGCACCTTCTGGGAAGGAAGCTTACAGGAGATTTAAACCAAGACGATTCTGGAGTCTTACAGAGTTATCTTCAATCATGCAGCATCCAATCAATGCAATAGAACCAAAGGACAAAATTTAACACTAAAAATAATTTCAAATTGCTAATAACAAAAAGAAGAAAAGTATTGAATGACTTTAGTACGAGTCAAGAACTGAACAGTTGAAAACATTTGTGCAAATTGTGCACTAGGGCTCTACAGAAAATATCCAGGTTTTGCCGAGATAACCTGAACATAAAGTCTCCCATATTTTATATTTATTCCAAAGTTAACTATGTATGTCTACCACATTAGTGTGGAAGCTCCTAGAACTTGACATTTTTGCATGCTGCGTTCAAGATGGCGTCAGACCAGTCAACAGCGGCATATGGTGAAAAATTCCTGGCGCAGCACTGTTCATGGCTTTTTTGAGACTCTGAAGAACAGCCCTCACACATTCAATGTTTGACAGGAATGAGCAGTTTCATGGAGATCATGAATGCATCGAGGATGATCCCCATGAATGTAAAAACATGAAGGTGAGCGGAAGCTAGTGAAGCAATGTTATGCTCTAGAATGTAGTGGCATTGGAATTATGTTGTGTACAATCATTTCCTGGAAAAGGAAGAGACGATAAATGCTGAACGCTACCTCACGCTAATTCATTAGAGTAAAGGAGGCCATTCGAAAGAAACATGCTAGACTGTCCCAATAACATGATTTCTGATTTAGCAGTCAGAACCTCTACATTCAGTTACCAAGGGAATAAACCATGCTTCTTCCAGCCTATGCTCCCACCACAGCTGTGTGCTAGTTTTACCTTTTTGACGCTTCTTTGAGGTGACATTTTGGAGAATACTTCCCCACAGATAAGCAAATTAAGTTCTATAATCATCCAGAATCAGTTAACAAAGTAGTGGAATGCAGAAGCTAATTGACAGAAGGGGAGAGAAAAAAAGATCTGCAGTGTCGAAAGACTAGATTAACAATAGGAATGATTATACAAATTCATCTTTATAGTTCTCCGGATTGAAACACTCCAGATATTCACTGTACAACCCATATAGTGCAACCAAAAGTGCAGAACAAAATATATTGCCTTTGCACACATATCACATACATGATGTGACAACTGCAGTTACCAAGATATCAAGAATCACACACGTACACACATGCACGCAAACAAGCTTCGCATCCATGCACTATCATGATTATGATGCAAACCGACACCCTGTAAAACAACCACAGGCTTGGAAAATCAGATCAACACATGACTAAGTAAATGAGTGTCTATCTATTAATTCTATTCATTACCTCTGCAAAACCCCTCTTTGTATACTCATGAAATGTGTAGTGGAAAACAAAAGATATCAGGCTCTCATTAAACTTCACCTGGTGCGACCCTGACACCATGTTTCACCACCTATACTGTGGTGTTCAATCCCAAAGAGCTTCAATCGCAAGATATCCAATCACAAAATATAACATAATATCCATGACTGCCTTCGTTTGCAAGCAGGGTCATTTCTAAGCTGACTGACTGGTTAATTGGATTCAACATAGCAACTATGAGAAGTGATATAGTGTAAAGCTCTGAAATAATTTTGACTGCCTGGGGTTTTCCAACATGCATCCAAAGCTTCACAGATGGGCGTTTTTGCATCCTGCCTCTATCAAAATGCAACGGCCGAGAAACAAACATACAACCTCACTCTGAGCAGTAATATGTCAGAGCCACACAGTGCCCCCATAGCACGTATTATGTTGAAGTGTCTAAGCAGAAAAGGTTCATGAGCTCACTGTGAAGAAATAGCGAGTGCAACCAATGGAAACATGCAGAGTGAAATGTTAGTATGCTAAAGAGCAAGCCTCAAAAGGCAATCACAGACTGTGTGCACATTGCACGCACACAGGCACGACAAGTTTTAGGGAGTAACTGTGCAGTTGATCAGTGAAATCTACATAGAATATATCCATGTTCGCACGAACACAGTATAGGTACATTCAGGCCATGCACAGCACCGCAATTGTTGACATGCTGACTAATTCAATGAATGACTTGATGAACAACCATGTTTAACATAAATGAAAAACCACACTGGGCTATGTATAAAATTCCGCAACAGCAAAGAACAGAACACCCAACCTTGTCATCTACAGTAGAATATCATAGAAACTGAGCCATAACAGCAATTAAATAATTGGTTATATGCACCTGTTTGCATTGTTGAAAAGCAACTCTGGAACAACACTGTTAGAGCTTACTTTTGAAAAAAATTTCCTGGGGCTTGACGACGGGGGCAGGTGGCAGAGAGAAGCATGTAAATTGTTCCAGAGACAGTGTCAGGCACAGTTAATTTATGTTCATTAAACCTGCTTCTGCAACTAATTGCCCCAACTATTACATACAATATATTCTCCTGGCAAATTATGAGTGCAGCTGATAATGTACATCCACTGAATGTCAGATACTGCAATTTCTATAATGGCAAGTCCATATAAATAGAATGTGAGCATGGATGTTATCACATTAAAATTCACACCCAAGCGCTCCAACAAAAGTAAGAGACACTATAATGGAGAATTGTGGATTAATTCTGACCATTTACCATTCTTTAAAATCCCCTCACTAGGTTACATTATAAGCTTTAGCTATGCACTGGAAGTTCTAAATCTAGACGTAAGTTCTAAGATGGTGGTACTGCCTAGGGATCGTTCTACTAAAAGAATTTTTCAATATGGTTTATTTTTGGAGGAGATAGAAAAATTTGCAGGAGGCGAGCACAACTGCCAGCAGAGACTCTGCCTCAAGTAGCGCCTGCAAGCGACGTTCCTGCCTTCTCCCATACTGGAGCCGAGGGACCACATCGGGTTCACATGACCCGAGCCCCCTGCCTCCTTTTCTTTTCTTCTCTTCCTTTTTAGCTGCATGGCACATTTCCAGTGAAACTGTTGCGCATTCCACAATGGACAATTTATCGAAGTGACGGGTCATGGTGAGTGACGCTGGTAGGACGACGTTTTACATCATGGCGTTTGTGGTGTTACCTCGACTATCTGGCTGGGAGCGGTGCTTCCTTGAGAGGGTCAATGCGCAGCATTTGATTTGAAATTTCAGCTGTTTTGGCAGCTTGCAGCACGGTAATATTGTAAGAACTGTAAGGGGATATTCAGCGTGTGAAGTATGGACTACGCTTGTCTGTTTAAAATGGCCAAACCTGGCGAAGTGCCTTTAAGGAGCACTGCAAGCATTTATACCTTTTGCCCCCATCAGACTGTGGCTGCTGTGGCAAGCACCCCAAGCCCACAATCTTACACTCCCAACAGCAGAATGCTATAACTGCTGAGCCACAGTAGCAGCTAGGAAGTTCTGTACAATGAAGCTACAACTTTAATTACAGCTTTACATAACCGAATACATGGCTGCTGTTAAAAATTGAAAAGAGGAACAGCTTTCATCCAGTTTCATATAGTGCTGCTTAAACATAAGGATGCAAGGGCAAGGTAGTACATAAAAACAGCATTGTGCTTGAGACAAGGCCACTACTGCTTCCAACACATGCACCAGCCTGTAAAACAAACACTTAATAAAAAATATCCAAGCAGCACAAAGCATAGCAGCATTAAAACGAATGTAAACATGAATTTTCCTGAGCGGTGCAAAACACAACACATGCAGCGCACAAGCCTTGCTGCATTTAACATAAGTGCTCACTTGTAGTGTTCAGCATTTTCAATTAAACACGAAACACCCCAGAAATAACTGCTTCAGAACTTTAATTTTAACAGCATAAGTATTCAAAAACAATATTATGCTGAAAAAATATCTGCAGACATTTGTGCTTCAAAAGATTATGCAACTTTAAAGTTTCATCACATTAAGAAGTAATGCTAACATCAGACTTTACTTGACACATGGTGACAAGATTTGCGCAAATGCCAGTGTCACAAGGTCATTAGTCTCTGGGCCGTAGACGACAGCAGACACTATTCATCAGCCCCTATTGCCAGGAAGCGCAACTGCCAAGGCTCCAACAAACAGGCAAAATGTAAGGTCTGTTATAAGGACCACTGATCATAGATTACAAGTGATTCAGCTGTTAAACTTTTTTTTTAGCTAATTTAACTCGTTTGTTTTACATTCAGCCTCATAAAAAACAGACAAGACAGAACTGTTTTAAATAATTTTCAACTCTACTCTAAAAAACACTTTAGATACTTACTGAGAACAAATTGACCATTTCATGTGCCATATACTAGGAAAACAGCCATTAATTTCAGAAATTTTACTTAATATAACTCATTACCATCAGATGCAGCAAAAGAAATGAACCCACTAAATGACGACATACTGGCACCAGCACAAACATCCAGATGTCAATCTTGCAGCACTTTTTCCTGAGCTCATGAACCAGCTTCACAGACAAGTCCAACTAAAAAAAGTCTTATGATGCATGCGATACATTTTAAATGCACATATTTTATTCAGTCCTCTTAATTCTGAAGCATTATCTTGCCATGTACAATGAAGAATGCTGCACCGAAATAGGTTTGTAGCATTCACAAGTTCTTGCAAACTGGAAATATTGTGCGCTAGTCCTATATTACTATGATTTTTGTGTGAAAGCAACTTAACAAAGTTGCTTTCACACAAAACACTCTGCTTATTTAATGAATTACATGTTGAAAGACAGCATTATAAAAAAAAAAAAAAAAGAGAAAAGCGAGCAAGAGATCTTGGCCACTAGTGCAACTATGCTAAGGTGAGCTGCAGTCATGTAGAGACTTCTTTAGAGCCAGAACCTAATTCTTACACAGAAGGTGGACTGCATGATTGCTCTTTTGCACTAAGCTAAGGGTTGCACAGAATGCTACGGGGGTTAATAACAATTATCATATCATGAATCAATTACTCTGGTACACAAAAAAAGCAAGACTGCAGATTTTGCGAACAATTCTAGATGAGACCTGTGATACTGCACAATGCTGGTGCCTCACCTTCCGATTTTAGTTCCTACTATATACCCCTTACTAACTATCGAAGGAAAAGAAAGCGCTGCAGTAAGCTCACCTGGTGCTTGCGATGCTTCGCTTACATCTTGGGAGTTATCACTCGCAACATTACCCAACACAAGGTTCGACATGTCGGCTGTGCGAGTCTGCAAGAAGAAGCCATGAAAAAAGCATAACTGCCTTGAGCCCATAAGACAGTAGGATGATAAATGGGGTGAAAACAGACGGTTAACAATCAGTCAGCAAAACGATACGCACATTTTGTACGGTTTTGTCGAGCAAAAACAAAAAATGGTTCTTGCGCGATCTGTGTGGCATCCTGTATAAATATCAAACCGCGCGAGTAACAAATGGTCATAACGACCAAGTCGGCAATGCGTCTCAAGTAAAAGCCTGATATGCAAATTGTGCGCCTTACATCAAAGAAATGGCGAATCGAACATTTTATGCAAAACCTACGTTCGAAAGGCGCGCACCTATCCAAAGCTAGGGCGAACGTTCAACTTAAGAATACATGTTCCCAAGCAATCGGTAAGTCTTAAGCAAAGGCTACTTACCTATCTTTGCAAGACTAGCGCAGTTCTACAGTTCTATCAGGCACGAATCGTCCTCACATTGCAGAACACTACACGACAGCAACAACGCTTCGAAACCTACACCGTCCTAGCACTTTTCACGGCTTTCACATAGAATAAAGAGCACAGCACGAGCAGCACAAGACGCCCTGATTGTATGAGCACAGAACACCCATACGTATGAGCAGCTAGCGCGCAGTAGCCGCGATTACTCAAGTAAAACGTACCAGAGAATTTTGTTCACGTTAAACATTTATTTGACAAAACTATAAAAATATGTTGCTGCCTTACTTAAGCGCATTTTATTTAAAAATGAAATGTTTTTCTTAAACAATGGTAATTACGGCAGCTCGTGATTACGGCAATGACGTTGACAACCACCGGCCGGAGAAGCCGCGTGCTTCTCAGGTGTCCTCTTCCTCGGGTCAAGGAATTCATTGTTTAGTTTGGATGTGATGCAAATGTGATTGATTGGAGCGTGATCTCGTGTCGTTGTGGCCTGCACCTGCGCGTTCATTTCAATGTGTGTCTCCTGAAGTTGTTTCATTCAACGGCGGTCAGCTTCTGGGCCGTGTTCAGCGTAAGTCAGAACCGATCTTGAAGTAGAGTATTTTGGATAAGCCTAGATAGTTCGGCAGATTAGTATGTACTCTACGTACTCTACGCTAGAGGTCTCAGCACTGTCAGATCTCAGCAGCATTCTGAATGGGCTCTTCTCGTTACACTTCAAGCTTTACCATAGCTGAGGTTTCATAACGTGAAAGAAAGGTGATTTTCAACAACACAGGCAACATCCTATGATTTGTGTATTTAAGACAAACTTCCAGTTTTCTTTTTAAATAATAGCTGATGTTTCATGCCCAGATTGTACGTTTCTTGCGCAAACGACGTTGATAGCGACTGTTGACCAAGTCTATGTGCTTCTAGAGACGTCTGCAACACGCACGACCATGGGTTACGATCTTTGCCGTTTTCAAGGCGACGTTGATGAAGAGTTGATCTGCCCAGTCTGCTCTGGTGTTCTGGAGGAACCCCTTCAGGTACGAAATATTGTTGTGCTTTCCTTGTTGCTTTTTGTTCATTTTCTACTGGACTAATCGGTGGTTGGTACGTGCTGAACTCTGCTCTGTGCTGTCATGATCTAGCAATGTGTAGCGTATCGTACTTAGCGGAATCTGTTTTGTGTGTTTCATTACTCAACTGTGTGCGGTTGTCCACTGTATTCTTCATCACACGGTGTGTATGCGGACGGCGGCGTTAATCCTCGAAAAATATTTGTAGGTTCATATACGATCGCTTAAAGCAAGATGTTGATTGTACAGGAGGAGGTCGGCACTGGTGTCGTTAACAAAACGTGCAAGCTTAGTAGGCTTTAGCTAAGGCCACTTAGCAAGCATCTGCGTAGCTCTTGCTTTGACACTGTATACATACGGAATGTTTGTAAAAATTAGCATTCATCTGCAGGCACATTATTATTATTATTATTTTTTAGTACTACCAGCAGCCTTTTGGCAGCCAAGGTAGGAGTGATACAGGTGCATGAACAAGTACACAGTTATCCCAGGTCTCCAGTTCAATGCGACAGGTAAACCAAAATGCACAAGAATAAAGTAACAAGCAAGCTTTGCAACAAGTATGAAGAAAGATTGCAGGTGCATGAATCAGTTCACCAAATTAGCAAACAGAAAAAAAAAAAAACACACCATACACGGCCACCAGCTCGGCACGAATCTCATGAGCATTGTGTCCTTCAAAATGCAGAAAGTTGATCACTGCTCATTCTTCAACCAACTTTCCCGATGGATGCTGCCATTTTTGTTTTGATGCCCTAGTGGTGTTCCGCAGTTCATATAGTACACAAGTCTTATATTTCGCTAAAATTAGAGACATGCTCTTATATTAATGCCTATCGTGTTTACCTGTTCCAAATTTATGGTACCAATAATACAGACTCTATGAACGCCCCACATAAGGACAGAGGACTGCACGAACAAAAACGTAGATGTATAAAGAACATTTTGAAGGACACCAAATATTTCCAGAACACACCTCAGAACAGTTCTCGGTAGGGGTGCGCGAATAGTGATTTTTGAGACCAAATCGAATACGAATCGAATAGTTTTAGAATAGTTGTCGAATAATGAACAGCCATTATCACAATTAATATAAAATGATGTTCACATCCCAGTATTCTTAAAGTTAGCAAGTTTCTGTCATTACATAGTACATTATGAAGCTATGCTAATTAAATGCACAAATGGAGCATTAGGAGCAAACAAGTAGTTTCTTCGCATGCAGAGAACTCGTCAGCGTGTGTGGTGTACACTTTATGAACGCAGCTCCTGTCACGGCTAAATACTGGCACAGCGACGTAGCCTGCTCCACTACGCAAGTTCTTATGTTTTAGGACTATACTATGCCCGCGTGTGTGAGAGTTTACCGTACTTTTACTCCAATTTCGTGTTTATTTGTGCGCATTTGACATTTAGAAATATTTTAAAAGCCTTCCAAAAATATTTGCATTTTCGAAGTGACTATTCGATTCGTTATTTGAAAGTTTCAAATATTTGCACACCCCTAGTTCTGAGCAAAAAGAAACAATGTTGGCAGACAGAAAATAACCAAGGGAACCCTACATTTCACTTTGTTCTTGAAGGCCTACTCTCCAAAGCTGTCCCTGTGCAAATCTGGACCTTACAACACCAGATTGGATGCTGGTGTGAATAGAGAGAGCCACGAGCCTAAATGTTTCTCACTGTTGTGTTCTCCGTTTTGTGGGCTGGAATAGTCTTGCCATATTAAGGCGAAAGCCTTATATGTCTCATCGTTCAGTCAACCTTCAACGTCTTAGAGCGAAAACCGTGTCGTCAAAGCGAAATCGTACATGATGACGACTTGTAGTAATTTACTTACTACACCGCCCCGGCATCGTGTCTTATCTATATGCAAACGCTCGCGCAACAATTTGATGGTGTGCAGGTCACCGTCGTCATCGTCTTCTATGAGCAAGCAAGCAATGCTTGCGCACCAATTGTTATAGTGCGCGGGTCAAGCAAGCAACGCTCACACAACAATTTTGATTGTTGTCGTCATCATGTTAATTAATTTAGAGTTAATTCAGGCACTCGAACCCACAACCTTTGGTAGGGAGTCCAACCCTCGAGCCTATGTGGGAGTCGAACCCATCGCCTTTGGCGTTAAGGCGAATTAAGGCACAGTTAATTAATATAGAGTTAATTAAGGCACGCAAACCCATGACTTTTAGTGGGAGTAAAACCCACGACCTTTAGTGTTAATTAGGGCAAGGTTAATTAAGGCACTCGAATCCACGACCTTTGGTCGGAAAAAACAATAAGCAACGACGTATTCGAATGAGAATATCAAGTAAATTAAAAATGTCTCTCGAGTGCGCAGGCTTTCGCCTTCACCCTCTTTGTCGTCTGCTAAAGTGACTATCAATTTTTAATTCATGAGAATGCAATTGCCTGAGTTTTTTTATGGTAATTTAATTTTTATTCATAGAAGTGGGTAAGAGAAAATTGTTGGCAGCAAATATAGTCGGATTTAAGTATTTGTGGACACTAATTGAAAGGATATATTTGAACAAAATCTTGTTTTGGGGGGTTGTTGAACCAATGATGCGGGCAAGGCGGACTGAATGTTACGATATGTGGGGCTTGGTGGATAAATTGACGATATGGACATGCTGTATGTCTCTATGCCCATGAGCGATTCTCTGCTTTAGATACAAGATGTGATTGCAATCCGGACAAGACAAAGGGCTCACTTGAAATGATGAACAGTGGGTGAAAAAGGGAAGCCTCAGGCTGCAGCCAAGCGTTTTTTTTTTCAAGGGGACTGGCCCTGATGAAGACAAAGTCCCCCTCCCAAAACGTTCACTTCAGTCTGAGGTTTCTTGTTTTCCCATTGTTCGTCCACTGTGTGATTGTAATATTGCAAACATGAATCTAGAATGATTCCCAAGAAACATGCAGGTTTGGACAACTGGGAGGCGGTGATTATTCATGGTGACAGTGGGGATGGAAGGAGAAAAGCTGTGAATGAAAAGCTGCTGACTGCACTTCATTAGCATCAATTTTCTTAAATGTATACCCATCTCTTGGGTACTGGAGATCAGCACTTTTGTTCAAAGTGTCGTTTGACCTGCCATTAGCAGTGCATTAGTGCCATCGACGAGAGTGGCGATGTGGGCTTGTTGATCTGTCATCATGGAATGGTATTTGGAAGCGCAGAAAAACACGGACACGAGAATAAACGAAGACGGGACGAAGGCACTTGTCTTCGTCTTCATTTCTTGTGTCCGTGTTTTCTTGCGCTTCCAAATACCATTCCATGATTAGTGCCATTACTGCAGCGTTCATTCGATTATTGCCTGCTCCTGCTTTCTTTATCTGAAAGAGTTACAGAACATGGAGCACATTCTCTGAGCATAGCTTTAAAATGCAACATTTTCTTGGTGGCAGTGCATCATCGGTGCTTACTGTTTCATGCTTGAAGATATCTACAAATGAGTGTTCATTATACATGGTGCCACAGACCCACATGGTAGTCAGCAGCATCCACCTAGAGAGAGTGGCAGCATTCCTTGTTGCAATCAATGGGGATTTCATTCACTCTTCTGGTGTTTGTGTAAAATGATAAATATGTCCACTGTATTACAGCAAATCTAATTGTTTAGTCGTAAGCTATCTTGAGTGATTATTGCTCCATGATTTCTATATAATCAAGGGTTTAAAGCCCGTCTAGCGAGGAAAGAACATGGCTGAAAAAAAAAATGTACAATCACCAATTGGGGGGGGGGGGGGGGAAGAAAGGGAGAAAAAACACAAATGCTATCAATTTAGAATTGCACTTTGTTTCACCATATAACATCATAACACCAAAGTTTTGCTCAGTGAGGCAAAGTGTGCATACACAAAATGATGCTAAATTAGTCTGACAGCAGCATTAGGTTTAATGCCACCTCAACTGCTTTGCATATATGCATTTAGTAACTGTGCTACTTAGTCTACTAGCCATGACAGTAGCTCAGAGACCCAGATTTTGGCTCGGACTTAGTGCTTGCATTCTGTCACTGTTTCCTTGTGCATATGTACAGGGGGACTAAGGCCAGGTAAAATGAAGGTATGTTTATGCAGAGCAACATTTACACGGTTACAAAAGAGAGGGTTGCACTAACATTTAGTCGACATGGCCTTAAATACCATTTTACTGTCTGTGTCTGTAATGATTAACCAGTAGTGCACTTGCCCCTCTTTACCACTGTAGAGCATATTCAAACTGGAGCCTCGTCTTTGCCTTTAGTCCCAGTGAGGGATTTTGTATTGGCATGTGGAAAGTTTAGGCTTGTAGTGAACTGCTGGCGCAATGTTGGGCTTATCTGTCCTGCCCATTCACTGAGCAGGAGACTTGCATGGAACCAAAGTTTGTGGTGGCAGCAGCAGGCAACATAAGTAGGCTGCCCCCGCAGTGCTGGGAAGTTCACCATATGCCTATGGTCAACTTCCCAGTGGAGAGCAGTAAGTGGAGAGCAGTAATTTCACCTTTTATTAGGTGAAATTACTGCTCTCCACTTTTGCACAATTGAGATGGTTGGGAATGCTCTTGTTTGCTGTAGGCATATGGTCAACTTCCCAGCACTGCGGGGGCAGCCTACTTATGTTGCCTGCTGCTGCCACCACAAACTTTGGTGCTGCCACCACAAACTTGTTCTCAACTAGAACAAGTGACCAATCTCTTTGTTCATAGCACTGTCAGATTATGGGTATATTGTAATGCCCCTCCCATGGCAGTGGAACGAAGTGAATGTAGGGGGTGAGAGTTGGCCATGGATCTGTCAATAGCTCGGTAGTGGTATGGTAATTTTGACAGATGAATTCACCTTGGTTGATTGCCTTCATTTTTATAAAAGTGTGGCCAAAATTTTGGTATAAGCATTTTAGTAATTGCCATGTAGCTGTGATAATTGTCTCCGAATGTCTGTCTGGATACTTTTGGTTACTAATCAGTAGTTTGTAAAGCAACAACCCTATGTATTGGCATTGCAGCAAAATGCCATGCAACCATTGTCCCACCATAAACACTATAGTGGTTCCATTCTGCTTTGTCCCCCTCCTATTTGGGCTTATGCAAAACAATGGTGTTCAACATGGGGTGCTAGTAGTATTTCAACAGTATTATGCAGTTCTTCATGGTACAAGAAGGTCAAAGTACTGTTCATTTTGTCCTTCAGAGGTTTGAGATCTTAAAGATGCATTTCTTGCTGCATACATTTATTGCCATTAACTTCAGACCTGTGCTCAACATGTGTACTTTCTGCAGGCACCGCAGTGTGAGCATGCCTTTTGCCAGGGCTGCATCTGCCAGTGGTTGTCACGCCAGCAGACATGTCCTGTTGACCGGCAGTCCATCACTGCAGCACAGCTTAAGCCTGTGCCACGCATTCTGCGAAACTTGCTGTCCAGGCTGCAGATGTCGTGTGACAATGCCCAGTTTGGCTGCAGTGCCATTGTCAAGCTTGACTGCCTGACATCACACCGAGAGACTTGTGAGCACAACCCCCGGCGGCCAGTGCCATGCGAGCAGGGCTGTGGCCTTGTCATTCCAAAAGATGAACTAAAGGTGTGTTGGCTTGCACTTCTTGTAGACTCATTGAGAATTGTTAGAATATAATACTGTCATTTAAAGTTTGGTGTGAAACTTGCTTGTCATTGTGGCGAGAGAGCCTGTGGGGATCGAGGGGCCTTCCCGCGCTTCGTCCAGCAGCTCGTGCATTGTGCTTAGCTCACTCGCCAGAAACAGCCACCGCAATGGCAGCATGGCGGACACGGCTAGATCGCCGAAGCTAATTTCCTCCTCAAATCATGCTTCTCCCTCCCGGGGTCAAGACACCGCACGAGCAAACATCACCGAGACGCGCCCTGATTGGCTTCCCAAGTGGCAGCCCCTGGGCGCGCTCTCCACTAGAGCTCTCTTCCGCTGAGCGCTTCATTGCCGCGGCAGATGCTCAAAGGCCTGCAATGAGTAGGTTACGTGGGACCTTAGCTCTCGCGACTCCTCATTCTTGTGCTTGGTGAACCGCTACCCGGTTAGCCCTAGTGCAGTGGGGGCGAGTACGCTATCAATCTTGCAGTGAGCCTTTGCCACTAAGAGCCGTGACTGCCGCATTGGGCTCTACCTTGGGTTAATAAACCCATGTTTGTTGGCGATCTAACTCCGAAGCCTTCTCTGCGCCGTGTCGGAGAGGCGACGAACCCTGCCATAGTGCCTTTGTGTGTTGCGGAGTGAAGTAGCGTCATACCTTTTCCTGACCGTCGCTCATAGGGTGAGCCATGTGCAAACCCACCTTTACAATCCTTGCCAAGCTGGAGCTTTTTCCCTCACCTTTGGACATCTAACAAAAACGTTTATGAAACACTATAGAATTCACTTCACATAATTTCATACCCAAGGCAGAAGTCTCTTGCTTTTCCTGAAATAACTTCGCATCAGTGGTGACGTTGCACGTAAGCTGACATATATGAGAAAATTTTAGAATAGCATTTCTTTTTTCATACCTTGGACTTGCAAGGAACTTGCATCACTGATCAAGGCAGTGCCACTAATCCATGATATTAGCTACTATCAGGCTTCAATTTTCCCAAAATAGATATTGAACTATGAAGTTTGGTTTCTGAGGAGGAGGAGGAGGGGGGGGGGGGGGGAGGGGGTTCATTGTAGTGCTATGTGATAGGGTGTATGCCAAATCAATGCAGTCCAAGCTCAATTTACCAAAGTCATACTTGTAGCGAAAAACATTGTTAAAATGTGCGTTTCTGCTGAGGTTTCTATGTTTCAGCAGTAAAAAATTGCTTTTCAGGTTCACACAATAGGCCTGGTGGATAATATCTTGTCACTAAGCATTGACAAACAGAATCCTGCAAGAAACATGGCAAATAATTACAGGATCGAAAGCACTGGCTCATATAGCAGAGGTTTCGCACTGAGAGCAAAGCTTCCGTGCCTAGTGCTAGTGGCCACCATTTCGCTTGTTTACCGTGGTGTCACAAGGCCAAGACCACTGTAACATTGTGCGCAATAATGACTTGGTGTGATGACAGTGGGGCACCGCACATTCCCTTCATCATCACCAAAGTGCTTGTAAACAAACACAGCTGAAGATTTGACCAGAAGCCTGCGAGCCCCTCTCAGAGTAGGAGGAATGTCGCTTCTGATCCAGGAAATGGGCAAGACAGCCTCTGCTGTGGGGAGGTTAGCGGGCCTCCTTTCACCATTACCTTGCAGCATTTTATTTGCTTCCATCTCTGCTATTGATAAGCCCTTTTCAAAAATTATTGCCATAGAATGCTGCCTGGACAAAATTTCCGATAATGCCTGGTAGTTTAACAAAATAGGTTGTAATAAATAAATGGATACAACAAAGTACTAATCTTAAAAGGTGAATTTGTTTTATTGCTTGACGACAGACACATGAAAAAGGGGACTGGACACACAAAGTGCTTTGTGTATCCTGTCCCATCTACCATGTGGCACTAAAATCTCGTATTATCATGTGGCATCTCATACTACCATGTTGCACTAAACCTAATCTAATCTCGCACTAAACCTAAACTAATCTCGTATTATCTGTTGGCACTAAAACAAGTTCACCAGGAATAACTAACTCACCTGAATTGCCAACCTTACTAACCTGAAAAAGACGTTGAAAGAAAAAAATTTGTCCAGCTGTATTAGTGAATAGCCCTTCTACAATACCACAAAAGCTCATTTTAATGTGAGAGGAGGCTTGGCAAGCCAGAAAAGATGAAACAATGAAAGACTGAGGTCGATGCTGCCTTGTAGTTTCTGCGCCAACTGGCTCTTACATCATCAATTTTGATGGCTGTCCGTTCAGACCTAGGTAACTTTCTGTTGGTAAAGAGGGGCTGCATTGTATACTAAAAGAGTGAACTTAACAAATTAAAATAACTTTTAGTGCTCCTCAACGACTCGGATAAGAAAAAAAATACTTTGAAATTTATTAAATCACACTGACGTAGCAGTGCTGGTGTTTCGGCGTGAAATTCAAAATACTAATGTGTAAGTACACCGCAGAAGTAAAGTGGCCACTGACTCGGAAGAATGGTCGTTACGACACAATGCCAGGTGGCAGGCAGCTCATTTAACTTTGTAACTGACAGATCAGGCATGTTGCTCCTTATGTCGCACTTCCATGTCCCGCCGGCACAAAGTAATCCATAAATCTTCATTCTAAACTAAAAAAAGGATTCATTATATCCATTTCTAGAAAATTCTTGCTTTGTTAAACAAAATTTTAAATGCATGGTTTTCTATGAAACATTCAAGGGGAATTGCTGGGACACTAAAGAGCAACATTAAATTGAAACTCTATTCTTAAAATAATACTTTTCAACAATTTAATGTAATACCTTTTCTCAGTACTGAGCATCTCATGTCAGCACAAAACACCTCATGATGTGGTTTGTTCAGTGATGGCTTATAGTAGCCATGTCCTGGTGCATATCAAGAGCATGACTTGATTAAAAGTGTTGCTGGATATTTATTATTGTGAAATTTGTGTTTCTTTATTCGAAGGATCACAACTGTGTGAAGGAGCTTCGATCACTGGTGCAGTCACAACAGCAAAGGCTCAATGAGTTCCAACTGGAGATCAGGGAACAGTGGCGAGAGATTAACTTGCTCAAGGTAAACGAGAGCTTTCTTTGAATTCTTTGTAAATTCTTTGAGGGAGGGGGGGTGTACATTGACGCGTGTCTCCTTTTCTAGTGCGGCCATGGCTGTGCATGGCTGTCAGGGCAGCCCTTGCGCCCCTGCTTTAGAAGTAATCTGCCGTGTGCAGAGTGGCCGTGAGTGTGTTCCCGCGCAAGTGTGTTCCCGCGCATTTATTACTGGAGTTTGCGGGATCTCAAGTTTTGGAGACGCTTTAAAAGGAGAGGCAGGACTAATTCGCTCCCCAGTGCCGGTGCTTTTCATGCTAGCGTCGTCCCACTGCGGGCAACGCTATCAGTCGTTGGGGCAGAGTGGACGCGAAAGCGATGCTGATGTCACTTTGCATCACTGACATGAAAATGAAACAACATGAAACCGTGTCTTCTGTCGCTGACTCAAATTTAACAAAATGAATTTTTTTTTTTTTTTTGCAGCCCTTCTGCGTCAGAAAAATTTATCGGCGACTAAACTTATTTACATATAAAATCGTATTTCAATATAATGAAATTTCGATATAACAAAGCAAATTGCTGATTTTACAGCTTTGTTATATCGAGGTTGGACTGTTTATATTACACATGGGGGAAAATGCTACTTGTGGCAAATTTTCAATAATATAGAATTCCTTTTTTCCAAGGCAGGGGCAAAGTCAGGTCAACCTGCAGGATGATTGCATGGAAAGGCAAGAGAAAGGGGGAGGGCAGGAAAGAGGCAGTCAACATGCAATTTTTTGGACTCTGGCGAAGGTGAAAACGTCCGAAAAGTTGAGCAGTCCGAAAAACGAATGCATGCAGAAAACTCGCCATTTTATGGATGTTCCTCGGATTAAGAGGGTCAAGAACAGAGTATCAGACCTCTGAAACTCTGCCAATGCATTGTTGAGGTGGCTCTGAAAAGAACCAGGGATTAAAAAGGGAGGGGGGAACAAGAGAAATATAAAGGGTGATAGTGGTAGCATCAAATTAGAGGGTGCTATCGTCAACTGGGGTCTTCAGCACTGCTTGTTACTGCCCTAGTGGCTTGAAAAAATCGATTCGCTTCTGTACGGTGTTCCACTTGCGTGCTGTGAGGTTTGCTTCAATTTCGGCTAGAGTCACGCTAGCACTGTACACTGATGACAGCGTCATCAATGCTTGCGTCAACTCGGAGCTTGTTTGCAGCACAGGTGCTGGCTCTTCATTTTCAGTGTTGGAGTCCAAATCCGCCATCACTTGACGGACTATTGCATCGTCAATTAACTCTGCAAAGATACCGAGCTCGTTGTTCCTCATCACTCGTCAGCATCAGCGAATTGTTCCAAAAGTGATCTCAGTGGGAATCAAAACTCCAGCAGCAACCCGGGTCGTCGATCACAATGTTCATGGAAGGGGGCTGATCAGGCACGCTGTCGATGATTTCAATCTCGGTGCCGAGTGTGAAGCCCACGTGCCAAAAACAGTTGCGAAGCTTGTCTTGCGTTACCTCCTTCCACGCGTCCATAAGCATGCGGACATTAGACCTAAGGTCAACACTGTAAGTTTTACCATTGTCTGAGCACAGCACCATGCGACTGAGCACACGTGACTTGTAAAGAAACTTCAGGTTACATAGAGATCACACCTTTGTCTATTGGCTGGAGGATTGATGCCGTGTTTGGCCGCAGAAATTCCATCTGTACAGCCTTTAGGTCTTTAATGTCCATGCCCAGCGCAGTTGTCCACAAACATCAGAACTTTTCGATTCTGCTTTTCGAACCTTTTGTCCAACTTGCAGACGTATTCCTCAAATAACTGCTGTGTTATCCAGGCCTTCGTGTTCGCTTGGTACAGGACAGGTAGGGTTGCCCCCTTAAGACACCTTGGATTTTCTTACTTCCCTATGACAAGCATCGGAAGCTTCTTACTGCCCGACATGACGAGGGCGGTCAGCCATTACTTGCTGTGTGTGACACCATGGCAAGGGTCACCAGCAAGCGCAAGCATTTTCTCTGGGAGCATTTTGTAAAACAAACCAGTTTCGTTGCAGTTCATTATGTTCTCAGGCCGAAACTGCTGCAACAAAGACTGCTGCAACTGATATTGCATGACAACTGAATCATCATCAGCGCTGCTTTTGCCGCACATCTGGAACTCGAGGTCATTTCGATTCTTGAAATTTCTCGGCCACCCATCACTGAACTTAAAGGTTCTCGACGTTTATTTGAAGTGTGAGAGCCTCCGCCTTTTGTTTTAAGATGCAACCCAAGACTGGCACCTGCTTGGTGATTATGGCATTGAGCCACACGAGGAGAGCCTCAAGCTTTGGGTGGGCACTCTGACTCGCATTCTTTTTGTGAGCCCCGGTTGATTTTACAGCCTCTTCCAAGATCTTCGGCTTATTTTCGAGGAAATTTAAAATCATCTGCTTGGAGATGCCAAACTCCTTGCCCACGTTGACTTGTGACCGGCCGTTCTCAACTTGCTTGATGATGGCAGCTTCCTTTTCCATCGTCAACCTATGGTAGGGCATTGTGCACTTTGAAGCCATCGGAAAGGATGAGAGTGGCAAATCCTCTCGATGAAAGCAGGGCACCAAACACCAGGAAGCTCGGTAACGATCGTCGAAGCAGCTAGGCCTAGCGTTGCAGAGCGCATGACACCACAACATGATCACTCGAACGCGCACCAAGCTCACCAAACGGACCAAACACCATGTGGCAAAACCCAAATGTCTTCGGCCACAGCGGATCGGCATGTAAGAACACTGGTTCGAGGTTGCGATGTGATACAGCGGCTATGGCTTCCAGTGGATTGGCGTGTGAGAGCGCTGGTTCGAGGCTGCGAGATAATCAAAATGGCGGTGATGGTGGCTTCAGTTCACATCGTTTCCGACCTGGTGTTGCACAAAAAGTCCAGAAAATCGGACAGCGAAGCGTTTGAGCATCCAAAATTTCAGACGTCCTTATTCATTGGCTCTGTGTGCTACATGGCGATGTTGCGAAGGTGTCCGAATAATTGAGCATCCATTAAATCAGTCATTGACTGTATTTAGATGGCACAGGTGGAAATGCCGGTGAAGAGGTGCTACCTCATGCCGAAGATGCTGATTTTTGACCGCATCTCTGCAGAGTTTGTTTGATAATGTTTTTGATGCTACCAGTGGAAGTCTTATCTTAAATCTCTGGTTGTCTCAAATTCTTCCATGGTTTTAGGACTTTTGGTAAATAGGAGTTGCTGTATTTCATATGCAGTATCTCTCTGGTACCTTTATCACCATGGCAAACAGCACAGATGTTGGGAGAGAGATATTACAAAAACAATTTTTATATTTCTTCTCCCATTCCATGCACTGTTCACCATATTGACCAAGAACGAACTAGTTCAGCTTTGAATGTATGCCGAGTCCTTGTTGTTAATGATGTTTCATGGGAAATCTTTCTCCATCACAGGATTACATCAGATCAATGAGGACAGTCAGCTCTCCCCTGCCTCCTGCTTTGGACTCCCTTGTTGAGCAAGATGAAGTCATGGGGTATGAGTGCCTTCTCTTGAAATCTTAAAACCTTTGTTTTGTACTGTGTATAAAAGCTGTGTTTACATGAATACCGTAAAAACCCTCGTATAATACGAGGTTTTTGTCCTAAATTTTACCATGTGAAATTTCTGCCTCGTATTATATGCGGATCCCAAAGTTTTCAGCCCGAAATTTGCAGTTCCGGTTTGGTTGGTGCTCTGTGCTATCAATCATCAAGACTCATAGCGGAGGATGCGTCATCTTCTGGTGGCGTCGGTAGGCTGCTGCTTCTTTCAACCGGCGCCATTTTGACCACGCCAAGAATTGGCACGTTCACCTAAAGTCATATCTCGCACGATGTCAGGACCGCGAAAGCAGTACCCTACTGACCTTAAGGGGGGACGCGGGGATCAGATCGCGAAAATCACGAGAAAAATCGGTTTTTGGAAACCCCGCATTTCGGTATCTGCAACGCCTAATCTACGCTGTATCAAAATGGTTTGGCTGAAAACGCGCTAAAAGTGCCCGAAAAAAATTAATTTGTCAGTGCGCAGGGCGAGAAAACAGCTTTAAATCGCGCAAAATCACCGCCGTTCACGGAGCCATATCTCGTATTTCCCGCCACCGAGCGCCGCCATCTTGGTATCGTTCGAAAGCTCAATGTTTCCCTGTTCCGCTTCTCAATTCGTCGGTCGTCGCCATCTTGTAACAAACGCACAAACACAAAAGAAGCGCGGGTCTGCTGGAGGTAGTCACACGGGCCCTCCGATGAAAGCGGGCCTCCGATTGGCTGCCGTGGTGAAAGGCGTCTTCCCATTGGTTACTGCTGCGGCAGCGGGCAAGATGGCAACTGCAGTTGTCTGCTTTGCAAACCATGCCGTCGTCTTCACTTGACACGCAGAATTCGGATTTCTGAGAGCGCCCAGTTTAGTTATGGATCGTCGCTTGTTGGAGATGAAAGTTTGGACGAAGCACGCCTTCGGAATGCGGAAGCGCAAGCCTCCTACGGCGATTAGCGGAAGAAGCAGAGGAGCACCCGACTGAACGTGCCGCGCTATCTTGCACCGTCTGACTCAAGCAGCGAAACCGACAATTGCCCTGTGCCATCGGTACCGACAACGCAGTCGGCGGAAGACGCGCCAACGGAAGCTCCCGCGCCTCTGCGTACGGCCGCGCGAATCAGCCGAGATCGTATCGACGCGGGTCGAAGGTCACCATCGCCGGCAAAGACGGTGTACTTAGTTTGGTGCATCGTGCGACACGGACACGCCGCCTCCGAGCGAGCCCCAACCGTCGACGAGCTACAGTGTGATAACCGAAGATTCACCGGACAAATAGTCGCCCGAACGGCGCACGATTCAGACGCGTTTCGTGTCAGCGGTGACGGCAGAATCGCGAGCATGCAGCGTGCGCGACTGCCTTCGTGCGATGTCCACAACTGAACGAAAGTTCAATTTGATGGACTAGCCAGGCTATGAAATTTTCAAAGCCCACCAAACGAAGAGGCAAAGGTGCAAGAAGATGCTTGGCAGCACTGATGCCAAAAATTACCGCCCTGATGCGTTCTAATAAACCTGCACTACTTGCAAAACTTTGCAGGTCGTTTTCTCAATAGTGTTTTTTTTGTTGGTCACCTCGCTCGTGGAAAGCATAGCACAACAATGGCTGGACCGATTTTGGTCCAGTTTGTTTTGCTGTGATCCATAAACTGTGCTGCACATCAAGATAGTCTTGAAATGTTCATTTATTTTTCCATTATTTAATTATTTCAGAATAACTACATGGCTCTATGCAGTGAAACACAAGTCACATGCATGTCATATCGAGTAAAAAATTATGAGGGCACTAAAAAAAAATCTAACACTGTCTTGATATAGATTAGACATCTGGGCAAACATACACAGTATTCCCAGTTCCGTACCATGTTTCGTTACTGTGCCAGGCTTTCCACGAGCAAGGAACTTGTAAACTTTTGTAAATTCTTATAAAACAAAAACTAATGAAGATATCTTAATGAAATTTTAGATTTGCCTCTCTATTGCAATGTACAGCGTGTGTGCCAATTTTCAGCCCTTTCTGTCAAGAAACAAAAAAGTTATTTTTCATCCCCTCCTCCCCCCTTAAAGGGGGAGGCTATCCTGGAGACTATGTTCTTTATTTTTTATATTACTAGATGAAACTTTCAGGGTATGTTCACAACACCAACTAATAGGAACTGCAAAGTTTCATGAAGCTGTGTTGATTAGTTCCAGAGGTATTATTGAGGTCTAACTACATAGGCGGTTCATATGTGTGCCTGAGGAAGAGCCTGGAAAAATCCCAGGACATAGTAGGAAGCTGAAATTCACTGTGATTATTCCTTGATAGATATCCCAGGGGGCTACAAAGCCCTTCTTTTTTTTTTTTTTTTCAGTTTCCCCTCCAAAAAATTTTAACACAACTTTAATGTAGCCAGTAATGACCACATTCATCAAAAATTAATTGCTTATTGTAAATTAACTGCACCAGTTTAAAAAAAAAAAAAAGAAGCTTGTTACACCCTGGCAAAGTCATTCAGGAACAGAATAAAAAAGACGGCACACAAATCTGAAGAGCGGTTCTTGAGATATTGCCTTAGCACCACTAGTAAAAAAATCCATTCTGACGAAACAGGCCTTGAAAGTAGGGATGGGCGAATAGTGAATTTGAGGTTCGATGCGAATTCGGAGCTAATAGTGATTTGGTCGAATAATTTTGAATCGAATAGTTCGAATAGTATATATTACATATTACAGTAAAACCTAGTTAATTAGAATTTCCCAGGACCGAAAAAAAATGTCCGAATTGACCGAATGCCGAATTATCAGGGTATCCAGAAAACAATAAGCAAATGCTTACTACATCAGCACGATTTATTAGTGTAATGGATGAGCAAATCCTTTTGCTATTTTGACAAAAGCAGTGCGGAAGCTGCAATTCTCGTCATCTCGTGACTAATTGGCTCTTGCAGCGGCGATCGAGGCCTCGCGACTTCCTTCGCAGCACGGCTGCGGCGCGCGCCATCACTTGCGACACGCTTTACACTACCGTGCGCACATCCAGATTATTTTTTCGACAGTAAGCTGACCGCCAACAGATCGCACGTCCATCGCGATGTAGCCGGTGCTCTTCATCCTCGACAACTTTGCACCGTGTCAAACCGAAACAACTGTTTGTCGCAACCGCGGCCGCTATCGACGCGATCACAAACGGCGACTTTGCCATGCTTAAGACACGCGGCCGATGCACGCACCGAGTCAGAATGAAACTACCGTTCACTGCAACAAGTGCAGACGAAATCGTGGTCGCTATCTATGCGATCATGGATGGCCACTACACAGCTTTTTAGGCACACGGCAGACATGCGTATAGAGTCAAAACGAAACTACTTATGGCCGCAACCGCTGCGGAAGAAACCGTGGCAGCTATCGACACGATCATGGGTGGCGACTATGAAATCCCGCGGCCAACGCGTCGTTATGCACGGCGATAAAGGCACAAATAGGCACGCAGTGTTCCGTCGTTGCTGTCATTCACGTACAATTTCTGCTGACGACTTTGTCGATGCGGACTCCGCCGCTTCGTTTCGGTTGTACACTAGCGCCGTTTCTGCTCTTTTGTGTCGCACATTTCCTGCTCTCTAATGCAAAAATGTATAGCCTTCGAGATTTACGGTTGATATATGGCAGCCATGACATGAAGCATAGCCTCCGAGATGTGTACCGGCCGGTCGTGGCTTCTGGCTGGCTATTCGGGAGCGCCGAATAATTTTAAAATATTGAATACCTGAATTCGAATTGTAGCGAATAACGAATATAGAATTATTCGATCGAATATTCGACAGTACCAAATATTCGTCCATCCCTACTTGAAAGTTGAACACCTGTGTTTTTATTAGTAAGCTCCTGCGGAGTAGCTTGAAGTGTCTTTTTGTGCACTCATTTCTTGTTCCGCCTTACTCCCATCTTCTCTTGGTGTCGTTTGGTGTTTTTTTTTTCCAGGCGTAGAGCATGTTTTTCAAGAGCTCACTGGGGATGGCTAGTTGTCCTGGCTAGAGTCCAACAGAAACTATCACTTCAGTTGCTTTGCAGCAGCCGACATTGTAGCGCAGCACCGCTTCATGCAGTGCAGTGTGTCCCTTAATTATACACATGCACACATGCCGTCTCCTGTCACAGTACGGGTACAAGCGCCAAGACTTCTAATAACTGTACTGGCAGCCATTCAGAGCTGTTTCTGACGTTGCTGTGGCGATTTGGCACCTTCCTGGTTGTTCTGTTTTCCCCGCTGTTATGTTCTTTTTTTCCGTGGTCCATTGAAAAACGTATCAATGGGGTTCTACTGTATTTTCAATTTCGTAGCACCGGACATGTCGAAGGGGGATAGCGATCCTGGCATTGTGATAAGTCTGGCAGTGTGCTAGGAGTACTGTCGCTCGTAGATTCCGATGCGTCTGGTGCTAGGCACGTGAAAGCGAAAGTATCGCCATAATTGATCATCTGAGAATACAATATGCCTTTTTCGACCACTTGTGGAATCAGTCACTCATTCTCTACTAAATCCAATATTGCAGGCTCCTGAATATTCAGACATTTAAGCGGTCCTCGTCAAGCCCAAATTATCGGTCTGTGACTAAATCCTTTAGAGGCAGATCCGTGTACACTTGAACTGTGAACTATGACTTATGACGATCCCAGATATAACGATCAATAGGTTCTAACTACCACATTTCTCGGCATTTACGACTTTCCGACCCTGCCTATGGAAACTGCGTCCAGATATAACAAACATTTTCAAAAGCGCCGTACTGTTACAATGAACACGTCAAACCTGCTTGCTGTAAAAGGAGGGCGTACGAGAAGAGCACCCCCCTCCCCCCGGCTCTAGTCTGACCACGACAAAGTTCGATTGCCGAGATGAGTGAGCGTACCACGCATGGCTTTCAGAAGCCACGAGGAGAGTCGCTCGCTTTCAACCAGGCTATGGTAACCGTGCTTTTAAGACATGTCTCCAGCGTGCTTAAGGGCAAAGGAATACGGCGGCCATGGCCTCTAATCTTCGAGGCCACGATGGCGGCACACTAGTGCAAAGTTCTCCGTGTCGCACCTTAATGGTGGCGCCGATCTCGGGAGCTATGGTGGTGGCACACTCGTTTTTGCGCAGTCTCTGTGCGGCACTGCATGCACTACATTTTGTACGCTTTTTGAACAATTTGTACCAATTCGAACCAACAGCCACTCAAGCGCTGCTGTCGACATTCACGTGGCATGAAGGCGGCACAATGCACTGCTGCCACGCAGAGTTGCAAACAGTCGGCGGTAATGATTCATTACATTGTTGCTGATAGCGATTCGCAATGGCGCTCTACCTTTCGCACTTTGCACTTTTTCGGCCATAGAGACATAAAAAACTTTGTGGCTCTCGGCCCAAGTGTGGCAAATGCCACATTTGGGCAGCGAAGTTTCCGCTTCCAGCCACCTAGAACACTTCACTATCGTATGCAGAATCCACTCATATCCATATCCTGCTGATAGTAAAATGTATCGTAATCTCCAGAAGAAAAAAATGGGAGCGGATTCGCTCGTAGTTTTAAATGCATGCACCTGACCCCAGTGGTGACCCTAATAACAGCAGCATCTCTTGGCTGTGCTTAGGTGAATGTGTTGAACACACATCTAAAATCTCCCGCCAAGAACACCTATTTTTGGTCTTCTCTAGGAAGATTTTTAAGCAAAAGCAGTAGCTCACAATGAATTATTACAGTAATTAATAATTTCTAATTCACATGTTTCTTCCAAGAAAATTGTCCCAACCTGCGTGGTTCAATTGAGTATGAAACCAAAACTGCATCCGCAGTAGTGTACTACAGTCAAATCTCAATAATTCGAACTCTAAGGCACCCAAAAATTTGTTGAATTAAAAAAAGATTGAATTAAAAGAAGATTGAATTAAAAGAAGGAGGTATTTTTGAAGTATTCGAGCACCATAGCACGGATTTGCGAATGGTGCGAGTCGTGAAATATCACGGTGCGCAAGCGCAAGTGCCCTCGCCGGCCAACGCTCGGTTCCCGATAACGGCAGAAAACTAAACTTCTGGGAGTAGGCGGCGTCGGCATGGCGACGGGTGGGCACGCGCCGAGACAGTTGAAGGTGAGGGAGGAGGGAGGCAGGGAAGCGGATTTGGCCCCGGCAACTCCGCCGCTTCGGTGGCAGTGGCTTCGGTGGCTCCCCTCGCCCTCTGTCTCAACTCCCTCTCAGCTCCCTCACCTCGACTGTCTCCGTGCACGCCTGCCGCCGGTACAGCCGGCCTGGCGCAGATTAGCCCGCTCCCTAAAGTTTCGTTTTCTGGCATTATCGGGAAGCGAGCGTTTGCCGGCGTGGGTGCCGGCGCCGCCGGCCCGCCGCCAGCTTAGCCCATTCCCTGAAGTTTCGTTTTCTGCCGTTATTGGGAAGCGAGCATTTGCCAGCGTTGGAAGTTTCGTTGGTCGGGCTGGGCCTCCGCCGCTGCATTAAGGGGCCTCTCCTAAGCTTTTGCTCTATGGCGGTGTCGAAGCAATGCCGGTCGGAGGCACCGCGGCGTTATTTGGCGCGCTGCTGAGAGCATTGTTGGTCCGCGATATGTTCGAATTAACCGTAGCAAATCCTTTCGCGTTCGAATTACCAAGCGTTTTCGCCCATTGAAATACACATAACTTTGACGGGACCGCAGCGTCAGTTCAAATAAACCAGCAGTTTGAAGTAAGCGTGTTCGTATTAACGAGATTCGACTGTATCAGCCAGCCTAGCCAGCATCATCACCATTGTCATCACAAGTTGGAAACGGGACACATTCTCGCATAGGATGGAGATGACGATGCACCGCTTTCAGTCTGATTGCAAAAGCTCATTCAAAAGATACCTAAGTTCTACGTGTTAAGCTAGCAGCAAGGAGTCGTGTCACATGTTCTTGGTGTTCTGGAGAATTGCATACTTCGCAGGACGATCTTGCAAAGTGGTTACTCTAGGCATGGGGCAGCATCTCATTTATGATTGTTGCGGGTTTGTGTGATAAGTTAGAATATCAAACGTGCAATGGGCCATGCAGAAAACATGTGATCCATAGACGGCAAAAAAGTCGCAGTTTCGTCCGAAAGGTGAAGTATTGATAGTGATAGTGACATATTAGAAAGCAACACGAAGCAAGATTCGTAGTGTTAACGGCTGTATAAATTGCAGTAAACATTCGCTTACTAATTGAATTAACAAGCATGGTGTCATGTGCACACAGGCAAATATGAACACATTTCACTCAATAACCGGCAACCCTCGCCACATTGCTGGCGTGATGAAAAGCACAAATAGAGGGCAGTGAACACTTCTGCTGCTTCTTGCTTCAACATGTCTCCAAAACTTGAGATAAGCGACCTCCAGCACTAGACATGCGGAAAGATGGTGCACATGCAGTCACTAGGCATCTTGGCTTGCACAGACTGCACCCAGCGGAGGTAAGGCAATCTACACACTCAGCCACGCAGACAGCTATGTGCAGCCATGGCCAGGCTAGTGGAGGAGACGCGTGCCCACCTCTGTCTCCCTCCCCCTTATTACGTGCACTTTATCATGTTATCTCCATCATTGGGCACACATTGTCACCATCCTTCTTGGCTCACCCTCGCATGCTTTCTCTTGCATCAACAGCACACGGCGCGTGGGGTGTGATAGGATTTTATCGCACGTGAACTTTATGTGGAATCTCACTCCGATGCTGACGGCGAAAATTCACCTGGGGTGTCATATAATTGCCATTGCAGTAATAAAGTGCTGTAGAGTGACGACGATGGAAAATAAGTGTAAATAAATTTCCATTCCGTGAAGGTAAAATCGCTAGTTTAACTTCTTATACTTACTAGAATTGGAGGCATGCTGCATTTTTCTTGTTTAAAAAGTCAGGTGTTAGGAGCTCTGCCATTTCTACTTTTAGTTTACTGCTTTGAACCCATATAAAGTGGGGGTGCATTTGATTCGTGGATATGTTAGAATCGGACAAATTCTGCCAAGTGAATCTTCAGTGTGTTTCGTTATTTCTTCTGTCTCTTGTTTTGTTGGTTTGTCAGGGTTGAATTAAAAGAATTCGGCTAAACTTCAGTTTCTTAGTTACAAGCGCAGTCTCTCTGTCATTGCAGATTATCGCACTTACCATTTTGCTGGTCCCTGCTTCTAAACACAAATATTGAGAGAGTATGGCTGGTCATTATTGCCATTGCAGATTATCGCACTTACCAATTTGCTGGTCCCGGCTTCTAGACACAAATATTGGGGGAGTTTGGCTGGTCATTATTGCTGTTGCTTGATGAAACAGAAAAGTTATACACGTACGACTCTGTTTTCCACATCCGTATAGGAGGCCCCGCCACATAAGAGTCAGAGTCCCTGCTCGTGTAGTCACTTTCAATATCGCTTTGCATACTTATGAGCTCACAAAGCATAGCGCATAGCACAAGGACATCAGCTAAACACAGCCCATCTGCTTCTATACATTTCTGCTGTGGTGATGTCATACCAGCTGATGCGCAGGCATGTGCTGACAGGCATACTGCCAGTGCATGCTCATGTACCTTCTAAATAGAGCCGTGGTTCAAAGGCATGTGAAATGATGACTGTGTCTCAAGGTAATTATGTGTTATGAATGTAATTCCACTGCCTTCATTTTTTTAATGGTTTTGTTCACTACCCCTTTAAATTGGGCAGTGGGTTTTAAACTTTTCATGGATGCAAAGAAATAACTGCAGAGCTTAATTTATACTGGTAGAAGAAGGCTGCAAGTAGCAGAGTAAGCAACAAAATAGCATAGTTAGTTGGTGTATACATACTAGTACTCTTAATGGACTTTGGCACAAACTGGGCAGAGGCTGTCTGACCGTGTCTTTTCATTTGTTAACCTTGCTGGCATCATGTTTAATTTTATAGTAACCTAGCATAAATTTCATGATGTTTCCAGACTGGTATTTTGACCCCAGACAGTAACAGCCATATTTCTTGAGGTGAAATACCTTCTTTTGCATTGTGTGCAAAGGGTTAGTTATGCATGGCAACAGCCTTGAACTGAGTGAAGACCTTACACAAATGTCCACATTTATATGAATTGGGTGAGAGTGTTTATTATCGAGAATAGCAACATTAACTATTTTGCTTGCCTTTCTTCCCCTGATTGCTTGTTTTATAGCTATATTTCTTCTAAGGGCCGTATTACGCGTGGCATTTGCCAGCAAGAAAACATGTCCTAGTTTTGCTCTCCCTTTGACAGCAGTGAGTTTTGCAACCACTCACAATCTTGGCTCGCCTGACAGCATGATGATGCACTCTGAAAAAGGTTGTTGCCTGTAGCTCACTACAAAGTCATAGTTATCAACTGTGCTGTGAAAAGTAAGTACGCTGGCTTTGTTTAGCCACTATAATTGTAGCACTAGTGTTGTTTCTGCTAGAGCAAGTACCAAGGCAACATCTTAGTTGCTGTTGAAGTCGCATCACTCACCTTATAGGACCACATGCAGTCAATGGTATTGTAGTTTTTTAGTTATCTTTCACGCACATCTTTTCAATAACTACAGGCTCAAGTGCTCGGCAGCCTGTCATCACTACAAGAATTAGTGCATCTGCAGATTGAACGCATGAAAATGGCTGCAGGAAGTACTCTAATATGCACACCACATATGCGATCCACACGTACAGAGCCTTTAACAATGGAAAGGGTTCACAATCAACAACCAGAAGGAAAAGAGCATGCTTTCCTCCTAACAAAGGGGGGGAGATGCAAACAAAGAGTACTATGTGATGTCATGACAGTGATCATTTGTCCAATGAAAGGCTGAAAGAGGGGAAAGACAAGAAGGTGTCAATTAACAATTGCCACCAGTTTCCAAAGATTACACTGGCTTTACCATATTGTTGGCACAAAGCATTCTGATGCATTAACCCTTTCAGCGTCACTGACATTACCGTGTTTCTGTCCCACCATGTTCCTTTTCTTCTTCTTTCTGTGGTTTTACATGCCAAAACCAGTTCTGATTATGAGGCATGCCATAGTGGAAGGCTCCGGAATAATTTTGGCCATCTGAGGTTCTTTAATGTGCACTACAATACAAGCACACGGGCGTATTTGCATTTCGCCACCATAGAAATGCGGCCGCCGCAGCCAGGATTCGATCCCGCGATCTCATGCTCAGCAGTGCAACACCTTAGCTGACTGAGCCACCGCATGTTCATGTTACTTTTGACAATTCCTTTTGTTGGATAGGAATGGGAAGACGGCACCAAAAGAGCATTTGCCATTATCCGTGTCAATTTTTCATTTCTGCACAACAAAAAATAAACTGTTGTGTTCGTTTTAGAATATCCGAGAAAAAAAAACTCGATGCTGAGAGTGCGTAACCTCCGAAAAAGCCCGACACTGAAAGGGTTAACTGTGGACAGCATATGAAGCATGTCTGTAGTCTTTTTAGGAACATTCACGACCAATAAATAGCATTGGAGGACTGTTGCAGAGCTGACCACTTTGTGTGAGAATGTTCGTCTTTTGGAATGAAGTGTCAAAGGGAGCTGGCCATGTAACGTTTCCATGCTGACATTAGAATCTATATTAGAGGTGGCTGGAATGCCTGATTGTGTTTGTTTTTATGCCTGCCGTGCTAAATAACACATTTGATGATTGAAGTGGCAACCTTTTGCCAAGGTTTATTCATCTCTCCTCAGCATGATGGAATCATAAAATAAGAATAAATCTAAATGCCCTATTTTGAAGTTATACACCCTATAATTTTGCTTTTCTAGAAGTGCCAAGATTTGGCTTTTATGACATATTGAAAACCATGAATCACTTGTAACTTGGTCAAGAAAGAGCTTATTCTGTGGTTTATTCTTGTATTTGTTGTTGCCACTATATTCTTTTAGGGCAGCAAAGACAAACCTGTTTTTGCCATTTAATAAAATGGCTCTGCAGTGCTAAATGTGAGACCTTTGTTAGCAACAATGATGCATGAAGTAAGCAAACATGCACATGTACTTGAGCTTCTGCGTCCTTTGCATGCTTTTTCATTATTAGTTTCTGTGTGTGTGCAGGTGGGCCGCCAAGCTGCAACGAGCGAGAGTTACACGCTGGGGCAGCATGATTTCAACGCCAGATGCAATGCTTCAAGCCATGGTTAAGCGTGCCCTGACCGAGAGTGGCTGCCCACAGCACATCCTGCAGGTGCTAATTGAGAATGCTCACGAACGCCGCTGGCCCCCAGGCCTGAGCACACTTGAGACACGCCAGATGAATCGACGCCACTACGAGGCCTACGTCTGCAAGCGTATCCCGGGCAAGCAAGCTGTTGTCGTGGTAGCATGTGAGAATCAGCACATGAATGACGATATGGTGCTTGAGCCGGGGCTAGTCATGATCTTTGCCCATGGCATTGAGTGAACATGTTATGGGTGCGAGGAGTGTTGTCTTGCGTGTGATTGGTATGGCCCTCATAAATTTAGCAGCTGAGGTGCTGGCCAATTGAATAAGTGAAGCATTGGTGAGCGACATTGCTGTTGGTAACGTTACCATAAAGAGGGTCCAGCCTCGCACCTGGCCACTTTCTGCTGCTGCCTTATTTTTTGGGGGATTTCACAAGCAGAAGCAACATGAGCTTCAGTACCTAAATGTATGGCAAATACATGTTCATTTTATTGGAACAAGCAGAATCTAAAGACAGAGTGCTGGGGTAGGGCTTTCGGCTGCTAGTTTAGGTAGCTGATGTCACTCCACGAGAGTCCAGTCTGGCAAGAGATGCAAACGAGTCTGAAGCAGTGTATTCATGGTTTTACCATGATGTGATTGGCTGTGTAATGTTTGAACAGCTCTTCAAGGGGGCCTGCAACATTTTTTTTTTTTTTTTTTTTTACATGGTAAATAAGCTGTACTATATGCATGACAGGGCTGCCATGAACATCTGAGCCAAATATTACTCACTTGTGCACGGCAGAGACCGCACAATGGAGCTTTAAAGTTCAGCCAAGCTTTCTTTCGGCTTCAAATCAACACTAGCTTTCAGTGCACATAATGGCACAGTCTAGCCACTGCAACTATTTGCAACGTTTGGATTACATCACGAAAAATAACTTTCTTGAACGAAAGCAAGAAAATCCTAAAAAATGCCATTCTTTATATTAGCTTGCTCTACTAAAAAAATAAAATGCCGTTGCTTCGAAAAGCATAGTAAAAAATTCGGCAGGGACACTTACGACTGCTTACGTGTGGGAATGCGAAAGCATTATAGCGGTTGTAGACCTCGGAACGTCATGAACGCACTCATTTTATACACTCATGACGTGGCACCACCTCCCCCCCATTGGCTGCGTGGTCACGTGCCCAATGACATATGCACTAGGCCACACCTTTAGTCAGCCGGAACCGTGGATACGCTGTGGTGTCGGGGAAGCGTGCTCATCTCGTGCCCTGGAGGCCCGGCTTCGATTCCCAGCGAGACCGAAATGTATAAATTTTTTTTTTTTTTAAGCCATCAATTTACTTTGTTTACAGGAACCTCTCTGACAAATTTGTCATCAATCGGAGCATTTTTTTACGTGTTTTTAAAAACTGTTTGTGCTGTCGGTCATTTTTGGTACCATCTTTCAGTCATGGCGACAGATTTTTGCATAATGGAGCATATAATGCTTTTGCATTTAGAATCTCACATCTGGATTTCTGGTCTTCAGTGACTGTTGCCTGCTGAAGCTATGCCATCTCATTAGATCTTTCCATTGCTAAGGCTTTGTTGAATGCCATACCTAAACGGCATTTGCGTGCTTTCGGTTTGCGTTGTAGTTCTATTCAAGTACCTGGAATCACCTGAATGCAAGCCAGTGTTACCATTGATTATTCAAGGTTTGTTGTTTTAATATGTGCAGCTTGAAAGCTGATAGTCTTGTTGCAATTAGTATACAAGTTCAGTAGAACGTGCTTGGAAGAGCCACTGTGCTAACTGCAAAGGCGGAGACATTGAAATATAAAGGTTCTCCATCCAGTGATGCAAGACACTGAACTCTGGCAAGTACCATGGAGTGCATCAGGCAGCGTTTGTGTGGCTATTCACAATGCCAATCATATGAACCTTCTTAAAAATGGGACAGTATTTCAAATTATGAGAAATGCGAGCCTGCATTATTGTTTGTTGATGTGTACAGCCAGACTGAATCCATGGCTCATAGCAAGTATATAATTGCATGCACTCTCGCATTGAAGTGCATCACTAGGGAGTTAAAGCTTGTCTGTAAATGTAGTACCCTTTACGGAATACATACGAAGTTACTGAAACTGTGGATGGCAGTAGCAACACTGCTAGCGACGTCTTACGGCGCTTTGTCCACTTGCAGCATATTTGAACCATTTTTGTGTGATGCGAGTATTTTCATCAAGTAAAGCTATTACAGGACATAAAGGTTATTTCACTACCGACGTTTTAAAACAGCAGTTAAGCAGAAGTTAAGCAGGTTGCTCTAGTAATAGCTCCATGTCCTCTCTAGTTGAAGTCTGGTCCAAAAGACAGCACCACCAACACAGCTGCTCATGTAAACATCTACAAACAAGCTAAAACTCTACTTTCAAGCCATGCAAAACGTGTGCTGTTATCCCTTCAGCTGATGAAGGGCATTTGTGATTGAACTAGGAAAGGTGCAATCTCAAGATTGCAGTATGTTCCACTAATATATGCTACATTCGACTGGTTTTCAAGTGCTTTGACGGCGCAATACATCCAGTTGGTCGAAATTGAATGCCCTGAAAATATTTCGTGAGTTCTTTCAGAGCGTCGCACTCCAGCTCGGAGGTATTCTCACTTGCGACCTGGAAGTGTGACTGAGATCTAGTAGAGTTGCAGTCACGTGGCTCTTGCAGCTTTCGTTGTTGGCATCACGTCAGCCATGGCAGCATTCCTTGGTGCCTACGTGCCGTCTTTGTTTACAACAGGACGTGTTGATGTGTTTCCTCTTCCGGCCTCTGATTGCTCTGGTAAACGGCTACATGTTCAGCTTGGTCACGCTGTCTCTGGCTCCGATGGAAAGAGGGCTCTGCATCATTGCAATCTGAGTCGGAACGCGGTAGGGACCAGCCAAATGAGGTACCAATAGACTCCCTCCACTCGCTACGCTGTGTCAGCTCTGGATATTTTGGTATTGGTTCCACATTACTGGTGGGAGCATACAAAGTGTGCCTATGCACCAACTTGACTGTAAGCCATGCGAGTGCCTCCAAGTTTAGCAAGTCATTAACAGCAAAACCAGAAGTATTGGTCGTGGCATTATGAATAAATAAAAGCAAGTTTGTTCTGCAAGCTTGCTTCAATTACAGGTCTAAAAAAAGAATGGATAGGTTCCAACTTGCCCACTTTTCGATTCTTCTGCAATAAAAGCAAATTGCATCATTGTGACATGTTGAAGGTATGTTGGGGAACATTACAGAGGGGTTGAAGGATAATCTCCGACTGCATTTGTATAGAATGGCTTTTAAGCTTATTGCTGGAGGGTACTTGTGAAGTGATGCCCTTTAATGTCGGATACATTCCACAACTTGGTTAAATATTGTTGCAGTGCCCCTTTAAGCTGGATTCAAGTGTATCTGAGTTTCTTACTAGATGGGAAGTTTAAATCGGCCTCCTATACCACAAGTACCAAAGTCATGTCCATTGTATAATGTAACAAGTACATGTGCTTCGATGATATGACAATGCAGCCATTAACTTGCCCGTTAACTCACCCCTTAAAAGCATGTGCAGCCATTGCTGTAAGAAGTCTGTGCTATGCCTCTCGCAAATGGTTGTGTGCATGAAAACTGGGACCATTTTTATTCTCATGTCTGAATTTTTTTCAACTGTCGTAAATTTTTCCCTTTTTTTCTTTTTTGAGTTTTTCCTGCGCTGCTTTGTAATTGAGTGTACTTTGCCAGGCTATGTTTTTACTAGGGCACATGGAGTTTCACTGCCACAATTATCATACGTTGCTCTTGCAAGCTAATATCTGTTCTGTCCACTTTTTATGCTTCTGTGAAGTTCCAGAATATTCGAAGACTGAATGTTACCTTTCTGGCATGTGTTTCTGCCTCTGTATGGTGCAAATATTCACAGGGTTTACTTGGCAGGCGTTTGTAGTTTTTTTTTTTTTTTTAGTTTGACTTTTCCTCACTTAGAAATAGTATGTGTGCTCCATTTTCATCAATCAGAGGCTGCTGTTAAATGCTATTGTGTAGGCACCACTTCTGAAGCCAAGCACATGATGCCTTCAGTGGTAGAGCAGGTCTGTAGCAAAAAGCACCGACTTTCAGTAACGGTAGACTGTTGCGATCTGTATCCCCCAAGGCAAGTGTTGCTAAGGTTTATCATCTGTGGTGCCAAGGGGACTAACGAGAAAACTTACGTTTTATAAGTAAATTACCCTACTACAGTACCAAGAAAGCCGCTTTTATTGTCAGTGGAGGCTTGGAAAGCTAGAAAAGACACAGAAACGAAAGTTATTCCTGCACCAGCTTAGCAAGACATCATGGATTTTGAAAGAGTCTGCTCGGTCTAGTTTTTTATCTGTAAGGATGGACTGCATAGTATTCTAAAAGAGCCAAAGACTGAACTTCACAAGTTTTAAAAGCTTCTGCTGAGCCACAATGACCCAAGTGTAAAAAAAAAACTTGACATCAGTCCTTGACATCACACTGTCAGATCGGCACTGTAGTTTCAGCATTAAGTTTATGAAATGGAACTTTGACCTTTATTTTCTCTTCTTCTAGTAATCAAGCCATTGCAGTCGAACCTCATTATAATGAATTTGCATCGGTCGTGAAAATAACTTCGTTATATCCGATATTCGTTGTAAGCATACGCGAAGATATTGGCAAAAAAAATTCACGTGGAAACTCCTCTGGGTGTTGTCTAAGTATGCATAAGCATTGTGCCACTTGCTCATCTCCACGCAGCCCTGTGTCATTATCAGTGTTATGACATTTGATTTGGCCAGTACAAATGACAGTGCTGCGGTGACACGAACTGGTTCGGAAGGTGGCGAAAGGTACATTGATAACGCAAGCAAAGTACTGCAGATGGCGGCGCCAGTTGCGCCGCTGACATTCCGACCATCATAACCCTCTGTAACTCCTTAGCGCCTTGTCCATTTGTGTTGAACCATTACAAACTGTGATCAAAGGGCTCCGGCGGCGGCACGAACTGATCAAACGAACTCTGGCACGGCCACGCGGACCGTATCATGAAAGCGATCTGCCAAGCGGACAGAAAGTGCTCTTTGCCCATGGCATTGATTTTCTGAAAAATCAGTTGGCATCTGTAACACTTTATAGCATAAGCTTTCTCAATGCCATGCACAGGTATGAGGCAGCATTAGGGACGTCTTGGCTGGGCTTAAATGTGCACTTTTAAGAAAGAATGTGTAGGGTGGTAACGGAGTTTGTTCACACATTAAACTTTAGCCATAGTTTACTCAGGAATGCGAAAACTTGTTATAAGTTGGCTTTCATTTTATGGTTTTATAAATTTTAATTTAAATTCAATAACAAGCATAGGTTTATTATGGGTGGCAAGCAGTGTTCAGCATATGGGCCTGCTTATAAGCAGACTGACACTAAAAAATTGGTGGCATATCATGTTTTGCTGGAGAAGATGCATACATACCACATTCAGTAAATTCTGGGCAGCTGTACAGGAATAGATTCAGGTGATTCTTCATTTTGATTAAAGGGAAGTGTACTAAGTGTGTTCAGGATGAGCTAATACCCAAAAAAGTCACAGTCTCGCCCGAGAGGCAAAGCATCGATTCTGAGAGCAAATTATTAGACAACTATGCGAAGTAAGGATGGTAGCTTTATCGGCCTTATAAACTTGTAAACATTCGCTTACTAACAAAATTAACAAGCATGGCGTCATGCGCACGCAAGCAAACATGAACATATCTCACTCAATGACCGTGGACACTCGCTGTCAAAACACTGGCATGAGGAAGCGCGGCATTAGCAGCGAGCAAATGGAGCTTCGTGCTGCCTCTCGCTTCAATGCGAACTGAATGGCGAGAACACAGCGCACACGAAGCTATCAGCACTCTGTGCATTCTCTCCCCATCGCAGAGTGCTTTCATCGAGATAGGGTCCATGCGGCCGCACCTTATACAGCCGCTGCCAAAGTAGACACCCCCCTCACCCGGTGCCTTGCGCGCACGAGATCGAGCCACTATCGTGCTTAGACTTTAACTCTTTCCCTATCATGGGAAAAAATAGGTGTTTTTTTGTATGTTATGGCTGATGTTTTTTTCTGAAGGAACTACTGCACTCAATATTTAATGTAATACATAAACAGAAAGCAAAATGAATGCACTTTTCACGCATAAAAGTTTTATTAACCCTTTCGGCCCTGGTGTCCTATAAAAAGGACACGAAGAGAAATTGTTCTAAATCGTGACTCAAACGGTTACCATACTCAGAAAAGAATTTGAGCTATTCTTCATACACCTCCGCCAGGATACGTGACAGTTTCTTCATCATTGTCTTACTCAGAAAGCCTTGGAGGTGAAATCAAAATTGCGGAAGGTAAAAAACTCGACTGCAGCACTATCTTGGCTTTTGATAATATTTGTCAATACCTATTGTCTCAGTAGCGATCATAATTTTGTGTGTTGTTTCTGATATGGTTAGGCGTGTATTTATGTAGGGAAGTTTTGCCTGTTATTTGCGCATAGCCCAGAAAACGCCATGATCTGTGTGTCCTAAATATAGGACACCAGGGCTCAATGGTTGTAAAAGGCACTACGTGAGTTGAATGTACAATGAAGACGCTGTTGCTTTTAACTTGCTTCCGATTTCTTGTGTTATTCCAGAGGTGTCAAGTCAGCCTGAACTGCTGTATTCAGGGGTAAGGGGACTTCTATAGCGAAATGTATGTGTATCAAGGACCCAAATGTTTGCTCCACTATAGGAAATGTGCGTGTTTGAGGTAGAAGACGATGAAAATCGGGATACTATACCGTTTGCTTTTGCAGGCTAAGGGATCAGTAATTGCAGCACAGTAGACAATGAATTCGCCATCTATGGTGAAAATACATCCTACGAAGTGTTTATCAAGTAGATGGAGGTTATTCAAGTGCAATGATGAAGGAAGTGTACTTGTTGGAGGTAGAAGACGATGGCGATGAAAACCAGGATACACATGTTGTCCAAAACCGAGGCAACAACAACAACAGAGGGGTCGCAGCGGAGCGCCAGAACAAGAGGACCATCGCAGCAGGCTTTTAGAACGGACTAGTGCGTGCCATGCTTTTAAGCATCGCGCAAGCACCACCCAACTTTATTTTCGTAGTCTTTCGCAGCCGGCACCAAGGTGCCGGCCGAGAGCGCTGACCTTAGCGTGGGGAGCAGTAATTGCTGCACAATAGACGAAGATTTCGCCATCTATGACGAAAATACAATCGTAAAGCGACTATCATGTAGATGGAGGCCATTCAAGTGCAATGATGAAGGAAGTCTGCCTGGTGGAGGTAGAAGACGTTGACAATGAAAAGCAGGATATAGTTTGCTTTTGCAGGCTTGGGGAGCAGTAATTTCTGTACAGTAGAAGAATTGGCCATCTATGATGAAAATACACCCAACAAAACGTTTTGACTATCAAGTAGATAGAGGCCATTCCAGTGTAATGATGAGCCGTGTATAACGAGCACAAAGAATATTTTTGAGGCCTTTGACGCGCAAGAACCACTGTCAAATTGCCATCATCCAAGTTTTTCTACATTTAAAACTGTGATACAGCCTAGAATAACATGCAACTTTGAGATACTTCAAATTGATTTCTACAACCACTAAGCCCTGGTGTCCTATATATAGGACATGACATCATATCTTATACTGGTGTGGTACTCCAAACATAATAAATATTTTTCGGTTTCTTAGGCAGTAGTAAATCAATACAAAACGATGAAAAAATTTCTGAACGTTAAAAAAAATTCAGGGCTGAAAGGGTTAACGAGATATATTTCATAAAAAAGATATAAATTGTTAAAATCAAGATTGTGCGATAAAATTTAACAAACTTTCTAAAGACACGCTTGTATGTACTAAGAAAAAAAATGCTACGAAAATTATGAGATATGCAAAATGTATTGCCGTCTGTTAGGCCCTATCTCCGAAAAAATCTAAATTTTTTATTGAACAGGTATTTTGCAACAAAAATTTATAACTGCAAGCACTACAGTTGGGCGTGCTGGGCTGCGGCTGCCGATGTTCCGGGCTGGTTTGCGTCGTCGTCGCTTTCAGGCTCAAAGTCCAACAAAAATTTTTGTCAGCGTCCTCTGACTCGCTGTTATTCGATGTAACGATAAGAACAGCCGCAGAGGCAGCGGAATCGCGATATCTGCTATCTCCCGAAGCGCGCACGCTGTTTTTGGAGCCGGACATTTTTGCATTCTGCTTTGACGATCGCGAAACTTCGGAGCACGCTTCATCACCAAAATCACCACTTGGCGGGGAAAAAGAGAACTGCTTAGAAAACAAAAATATAGTTTGTCCTCTTTCACATCCGATGGCGCAGTGTGTCAGTGAGCGGTGCGGAAGGTCTCGAAAGCAGCGTTTCAAACCATCGATAGCGGGCGGCCATTTTTTCGTTCTCCTTTGACGATCGCGAAACTTCAGAGCGCGTTTAAAAATCACCGCCTCGCGGGAAAAAAGTGAACTGCTTAGAAAACTAAAATGCAGTTCTCCTCCTTCACGACTGATAACGCAGTGTGTCCGTGAGCGGTCCAGAAGGTCTCGAAAGCGGCGTTTCAAACCGTCGATAGAGGGCTAACCATGACCAATGGGCGCGGTATGGAAAGAGTTAACAGAAGATCACGGTAACGACAGCGGCAGAAAAGCACCTGGAGTGTCCATATAATTGCTATGAATTTAGTAGCAGTATTGGCAGCGGCGTGCATTTTAGGCAGATTGATGTCCTGGTCAGCATGCAGGGTAAGCAATGCAGCAAGTGCCTGCTTATTTTTCACCAGCATCTTGATAACTGCAACTTGCTTGAAGAAGCAAAGCCTCTGACAAGGTACCAACAATCCAATATTATCAGTCAAATGCGCACTGTCACGCAGCCTCTCAGTGTAAGCAATAGGAGCTCAGTGAGTCCAGTAATAAGAGTGATGCTTCGACAACCTTTTGTACCAATTTGGACAGTCAAATATATTGAAAATTTTTTTAATTTTAAATATACTTCAAATTTAACTTTGCCAGATTGACGGTTAGGATTCTTGCTTTCTTCCAGATGATGATGCGGTACTGGCGATTTCACACTGCTGGCAGCTGTTATGGTTAGTTGTAGTCATGCACATAACTAAAAAGCTCAAACGCTTTTTGTTGACTACATTTTCAACTTCTATGCATCAGCTGTTGGCTGCATTGGCTACTAGATCACTCAAGTTTGCCCATGACCATGTGTTTGAATGTTTTATTGGCAACATCTGTGACTGGTATGCATCATGTGTTAGCTGCAGTGGCTAGCCTTGGGCAGGGCAAAGTATGCAAATTTGCCTCTGTTTTGACACCTGCATTTGCATCTCTTGTCATTCAGCTTTTTCCAGTGGACTGTTTGTCCCCTGTGTAATGTGTGTGTGACAGTGTCAGCCCCTTCATGCTTTTAGGTAATTATTTTAAAGCCCATTCTCCTCTTGAGGAAGAGTGTTCATGTGATATTGGGCTCTTTTTAACTGTTAGTGGCCATATGTTATATCTCTCTGCTGCATTTTTATTCTCGGGTTCCAAGTAACTTCTGAGCTGTTTACTAAAATGGTTCAGATTGCTCATCTGGGTGTGGCTTCTGAACTCGCACTTTTTTGCCCATTTTATTCTGAAGGTTATGCCTTATATGTTAAGTGTTTTAGTAGCATTTTCTGTATTCAATTTTAGAGGGGCAGTTGCATCTGGAATGCATGATGCCTGTCTACAGTGTAACACTGTGCCCTTGCAGAGAGCGTAGCTAAGCGGCTGCTGGTTTACAGTCGGAGTCTGTTTTTGTGCGAAGAGTGAACTAACTCAGCTGTGTGTAGTTTGCTCTGAAGAAGCTGTGATAGAAACCAGTAGAGTTGCATTTTTGAGAGTCGAGATGTTACAATTGTATAGAGAATGGCCAAGCAACCAGCATGGTTGGGTGCTCTATTCTGGTCTCCTGGACTGCTGGTTCATGTATGCCCTCATTGCTCCTGCAGCTCCTGAGGTTGTTCTCAAGTGTTGTCAGAGTTCTGTATGAGATCAGTGTAGTTTCTATGCAAATTGAATTGCCTAGCGACCTCGCTATTTATTTTGCCCTGTTGGTCTGTGAGAGAGGAGTGTGATGACAATGTAGATAGTGCACTACGTTCATTATTCCCCCCTTTTTTATGTGTTCTTGCTTGTCTAAACAGTGATGTACAGCCTCCATTGTTGGTGTTGCTACTTTTATGAGCTCAGTGAGCCTACTGTCTGTCCTCTATTGTTTTTTATTATTACTATTAGGCAGCTGAAATGAGAGTATTCTACCATGTTTCTTGCAGCCCCTGGATATCAGTATGTGCCAGGCTCAACATTCCATATAGTTTCTCATTAAGATGAATCTCTTTGATGGATGTGTGGTTGCCGCATTTCCCTTCCTTGTGTGTGGGTGGTCTCCTCTGAACATGGTGTTTGGACATAATAGTGAACTTTCTCTCTGCCCATGCACCTTTTCTGTTAATTCTGCTCTGATGCTCTATTCACTACTGATCACCGGTTATGTCAGACTATTTATTCTGGAGGTATATTTACGACTATTTTGTTCACATATCAGAAAGTTCTGCGTTGTCTTGTAATAAATGCTTTCAGAGAAGATGGCCTTGTTAGTGTCATTATTTCTGACCTAGCCAGCACATTTCCAGCACTGTGGAAATGCTGTTTGAGCATGTCCAATGAAGCTGTTCCTTGTATCTGCCTACTATGAAAACAGCATGAAACAAACAAGTGACAAAGAAGCAGACAAACATGTTCATTTGTCTCTCGGTTGGTTTATTCTGTTTATGAAGGTGTTCGATCACCATTCTGATCCGTCTGCTTCCTCCATTTATACAAGTTGTTTAATTAAGAAGGTACGCAGGGCAAAATGGTATGCTTTTGAACTCCTAGTTTAAAATGAATCAAAATCGGAGGGATAATTGTTAATGTCAGTAATGTAATTATGTAAGCCTGTGTGGGAAGTGTCATTTCTTGTCAATCATATTTAGAGGAATCCTGACTCCTAATAGAAGCAACAGAATATAATTGCTTAGAAAATGCATGTGACTCAGTTTTTTATGCGTGTCTGTGTGTGTTGTGTGTTAATCTCTGGGGCCCATTCAATGCCTTTCATGTGAACATTTTCAAATGACATCAAAAATGTCCCTCATAATTTTTTTTTTCCATTGAGGCAGAAGTAAAAATGACACGTAAACACAAATCTGAATTTAAGTTTCCAAGAACAAAATTGGCAACACACATTACAAAAGTACTTGGAACCATTAAAGGGGCCCTGAACCACTTTTTGTGGAGAAATACATTTGAGGTGAAAATAGGCTTTTTCAGAAATACTTTGCCACAAAAAGTACTTCAATGCGTTCAGCAGAAGCAGAGTTATTGGCAATCAAACACAGCCTCAGCTGTGCTCCCCCTGGCTTCTTCAATGCCTTGCACTGCGAAGGCTACGGTGGGGCCACAACGCTCCGCCTTCAAAACGTCACTGTGGCGCGCAATTCAAATTTCAGATTTGGTGCCTACGCTGCGCTAAACGTAAGCCTAACGTGGCTGTCCTCGGAGAGCCGCAGTGCGCTTTGCCAGTGGACTCGTGGCGGCTGCGGTGTAACCGACCCCAGCGACGAATAGCAGCCGCGTATTGGAATGTGCTTTATTGTGCAATAAAACACAACAGAAGAGAGAGAGGATCACGGCTCTGTTGAAACGATGGCGTTTGAGAGAAAGGTGACTTCACGGTCCGCTTGCGAGCTCCATGCACCGCGTACGACAGCAAAACTTGGCTGAGATGTTCACAGAAGCGTATGCTACCCGCGGACTATGTTATTTCACAAAGCCCGAGGGGTGGTTCAGGGCCCCTTTAACTACCATTTTCTTAGAAAGTCATGTCTGAACTTGATGCATTAATTGCATAACAATTTTTCCATCCCTCTGCATACCGCTTTTTCTTTTTTTCAGAGTAAAGCAAATTAATTTCAGTATTTGCTGCCTTGTTACATTACTAGTTCAAAATTTTATGCATTTTGAAAGTCATTTTATGAAAAAAGACTTCTTCCCAACAATGTACAAGTAAATGATGGAAGAGTTAATATTCAGATAATACGAGGGGGGACCCAAAAAAAATTGTACTGGCTCCATGGAACTCTTTGTTATTGCTGTGGTCTCCCGCTAAGTAGGTATGGCTGGCCAATTCACAAGTCAGTAGCCAAGCCGATGTCATAGTAAGAGGTGGTGTGGATTTGTGGTGACTGTTGTCACGCTACTCTTGCGAAATCGTGACGTCTGTTCATAACGAACAGCGAATTGCCTTGAGATTTTGATTCCTCCTTGGAAAAACCACTAAAGGACACTTTAAATGCTTCAAACGACGTTTGTGGAGGAGGCACTAAGCTGTACACAAGCTTTTTTTTTTAAGACGATAGTCTTTCTTGGGGAACTTAAACGCTGAAAATTTGGTCTGTCTGTCTGTCTGTTTGTCTATCTGTCACCCGATTCAGCCACCCGGCCAAAGTTGGACCACTTGCTTACCGCCCACACTACTTAAACTGGTACGGCTGTTCATACTTGTGAACGTTATCGATCACAAAGTAAATATTACGCATATCTGAGGCGCAACATCACTAGGTAAGTATTAGGAGGTGTGTTCCTTTAATAGAAAATACATAGATACGTAACTCTAAAGACCCTAGTTTCTTAAGCTGCGCTGAAAATGCCATGCTATGCGCGCCGACGAACGACGTTCCCCGACTGCGCGCCGACGAGCGCCCTCTGCCATGGAGGAAGGAAACCCTCTGCACAAGCTCATGTTTCCCGATGTATTGCCAGATGGCGTCCATGTCTCACGCAGCGCCTCCTCAATTTTATCAATGCCAGCCAGATGCGGCCGATTCAACATAAAGGAAGCGCTGTCTGAGGCAGGGCAAAACATAAATGGCCGCTTGATGAAATAATGCGGTAAAATGAAATCTGTTCAAACAAACCTTCATGCCAGGACGGAAATGGTACGAGAACAGCGTCACGGGTGGCCGCGGATCAGACCAGCACTCATGTAGTACGGCCGGCAGAAGACTATCGTCTTTCGACGACATTTGCAGCGAAGCATGCAGATACGCGGCAAATTTTTTAATTGGGGGATTTTGCGTGCCAAAATCACAATTGGATTATGAGGCACGCCTTAGTGAGGGACTCCCGATTAATTTTGACTACCTGGGGTTCTTTAACGTGCACCCGATGCATGGGCATTTTTGCATTTCACCTCTATTGAAATTCAGCCGCTGTGGCCGAGATTTGACCTCGCGCTTAGTAACGCAACGCCTTAGCCACTTAGCCACCACAGCGGTTACATACGAGTGCTTGTGTGGTTCGGGTTGTTCCAAGAGGAGAAATGAGAGCTTAAGTCCATGCTTATTCTGTCTGATCCTTCAACCAGTCGTACCTACGAGATTGTCGAAAAGGTTCAGCAAAAAAAAAAAAAAAAAAAAAAAAAAAAAACTAGAGGTGCTGCTACAAATTGAAAAGATTTCAGAAGCTGCTGGCATAAGTTGGAGCTCAGGTGAGTGGATTTTGAGATTGGAATTGTACATGACACGCATTGCCACGATGTTTGTTCCCTGCCTGTTCACTGAGGACAAAAAACAAGACAACACTTTTTTGATTTTGTGCCAGGATTTGAAAATTTCGTCAAAAGTGCCACAGACCTCCTTTTGAATATCGTCATGGGTGACGTAGGCTGGTGCTGTGAACACGACTCCAAAACAAGCAAGTTTCGAGCCACCTGAAGATGTCTTCTAAGACTGATAAAAAGCGAGAAGTGCGCTAGTGGGAAGATGATAATCGTCATTTCATTTTTTTTCTTTGGCATTTGTGGAATTGTGCAGCTGAAATTTGCCCCTCCTGAAAAGATTGTTAATTACCAATTTTACTTTGAATTATTAAGGTGATTAAGGAAGAATATGACAGGAAAACGTGAAAAATTGTGGAATGCAGTTGGCTGGTTTCTCCATCACGACAGCGGCGCAGCTCCAATCGCTTTCGCAATGACTTGTTACTTAGCCTGTTGGGGATGGGCCGGCGTTTAGGGTGCCTCAATGTCAGCACCGCCCCCCATCGATGCACCCTAGGTGTTCCCCAAACACTTATTCTTCAGACCAAACTCCCTGTGTTGTACCTTTGTGCAAATGTCACATACACACCGTAAGGGATCAGCCAGGAATTGGGTTGTTTGGAGAACATGGATGTAAAAGTTTAGAAAAAAACCCACCAATGATTACGATACTCCCTAATGCGAAATTTTAGCGCAGCTCTATACGTGTTTTCATGATATATTGGCTGGCGCGGACAATGTCTCGGGCGGCACTTGGCAAAAGGAGCGATGTGTGGCACGACTGCCTCGCTAATCGGGATATCGCGAGAGTCAGAGTGTGGGAGACGCGTGGGCGCTATTCACAACAGCGCCGCAGACAGACCTCCGCTCATGCAGCGCTTTGTTTCCATATATGGTATCGGTGCACGCGCTCGCCGCATGTCTTATCGTTGGCGTCATCGCTGAACAGACGACGAGCGCTACTCTGGCGCCAACTCGTCGCCACAGAGCTCGTCTTGCGCGGCACTACGCTTCTCACGCTTTCGCCATACCCTCCTCGCGCTCTCTTCGCTATGGCTGTCTTTCATCGCCCGCTGCGCTTTCATCCGTCACTGTACTCGTTGGCTAGGTTACGAGGAACGCCGACGCTCGCCGCAGGAACGGGCGCCTAAGAGCTGCGCTCTAAAAAAAATACTAGGGGAAGACGAATTCTGCTCGGTGTTGATTTCTGCAAAGTGCCGTTTTTCTTTTTTTATGCGAAAGCATCAAATGCCACATTGAGCGAAAAAGCCGGCGTCTGTAGCAGCGAAACGGCACCTAAATTCCCATTGGCTGCGCCGCACGTCACATGCGCGCCTCGACGGAGCTGAGTTGGCGAAACGGAGCCCCTACTGCCGCAGTAGCGCGCCAGGTCTTGCGTGAGGGGAGACGGCATCGCCGTGACGCCGCCTCACCAGCGCGTCTCGACGGAGCAGATACGGCCACAGAACACCCATACAAACTTATACGGCGACGCGACGCCGCGGAGAAAGAAGGGTTGTCGACCAGGCAGTCGCGTGACGCGCGCGTGTGGGAGCCGCCGTCTCGATTAGGTCTCGGTAGCCGGCGCGGTCCATCTCTCTCTCACCCCCACTGGCTGCTACGGGCACCTGCCTGCCTTCGAGGCCGCTGCTGCTTCCTCGGTCTCTCGTCGCGCAGGACGTCGGTGGCATGCGGCGTCCTTGATTTATCAGCAGTATCGTCCAAATGATTCCGGTCTACAGCCAACATGCTAACGTAGCAAGTACAAAAAAAAATTACCCGCACCAGTTTAATCACAAAACTCGATAACATACCCCGCAGCAAAACTTGAAAACATAACTCGCAGAGTCGCAGCGCAAAAATAGAACCGCTCAGCGGCGTTCAATTGGACATTATTGCTTTCGCATTCACAACTCGTAAGTGCTTAGGTGTCCTCGGATTTTTTTCTTTTAGAGCGCAGCTCTTAGGCGCCCGTTCCTGCGACGAGCGTCGGTGTCCTCAGGGTAACCGAGCGAACGAGCACAGCGAAAGATGAAAGAGCGAGCGCGAAGGGCAGCGGGGGATGAAAGAGGGCGATAGCGAAGAGAGCGCGAGGATGAAAGCAGAGGAGGAGGTTGCAACGGAACCGTGAGTCGGAAAGCGTAGGAGGAGGGCATGGCGAAAGCGTGAGAAGAAAATCGTAGTGCCGCGCAAGACGGGTTCTGCGGCGACGATGGCTACGAGATGGCGCCAGAGTAGCGCGCGTCGTCTGTTTACCGATGACGCCAACGATACCATATATGGAAACAGCGCTGTATGAGCGGAGGTCTGTCTGCGGCGGCTGCTGTTAATCGCGCCCACGCGTCACCCACACGCTGCCTCTCGCGATCTCCCGATAAGCGAGGCAGGCGCGCCACACTTCGCTCCGTTTGAAACGTGCCGCACGAGACAGATTGTCCGCGCTAGCCAATATATCGCGAAATGAAAACACGTATAGAGCTGCGCTCAAATTTCGCATTAAGGAGTATCCTAATCGTCGGTGATTTTTTTTTTTGTAAAGCAGCAAATTCAATAAATGAAGGAGATTTTTCACTGTGCACGAGGTGAAGACAACTTCGTAGGGGGCCAACAACCGCGCTCGTCGCTCGCTCGCACCGTCTCTTATCTCCACACGGCTCTGACCTTTATGCGCCGTGCATTCGCCGCTCAGTTTCCGTTGAAGCGATAGACCGCACGTACCTTCGCCGGTGCGGCGTATCCGCATGCTGCCAGAGTTTTGACGGTCGTTGTCTGCAGTCATTCAGTGTGATCTATTCATGTTTGTTTGTGCGCGCTCACACCACGCTTGTTCATTCAGTTAGTAATAGTCGGGCCACATTTTCCAACGCACGCTACACATGCAATGCTGCCCGGATCGGCAGTGCAGCGCTACAGGTGTGTCCCTTCGCACGCGCTGCCCACGGGAAGCGCTTCTCATCAACACCACCGTTTCACACGCGCCTTCTCGTGGTCATCGAGTCTCTCTTCATGTCGGTCTACTTACGCCACAGCACACCTGCTTACTTAATCAGCTCATGTTTACTACAATTCATATTGCTACCAAAGCCGCTTACCTTACTTCGTATGACATTGCTGTGTTGCTATCGCATTCATTGCTTCGCCCTTCGGGCGAAACTGTGACATTTTTTCTTTGTTGAAAAAAAAATGGCCCTCTGGTTTGAATGCACCTTCCTTCGGTTATATAGAATGAATGTGGCTATCGTAGCAATGATTGCTGTTTGCTTTTTCTAATCACATTGATATCATCCATAGAGATCTAATGCCAGCTTGTTAAAGAATAAAGTGTAAACAGACTTTAAAAAAAGGGTTTAACTGCTGCGAAGGTGCTTTTTTCAATACTCGTTGCTTCACTGTGACGGAAATTAGATGGGCGACTAGCCATATCACACTCCATCCAATAATGGACGAAAATTGGTTCACTTTTTAATTACTGGTTTTAAGGTCCTTGTTCAAATGAAAGCATTGCAGCGGGGTGCCGCAGTTTATTAAACATTTCTTGTCTTTAACCCTTTAGGTGCTGAATGTTTTTCCAGAGTGCAACAGATTCATTTTCTGTCTAATAGCATCTCCGATCAACCGCATCGGTGCACACCAGGGCTTTGACTTCAAATGCTATTTATGGGCGAAATGTTGCTAGTATGTAATATGAAAATTCATGCAAAGACGTATGCCCAATACTCATATTAATTAGGATAGTTTGTGTTCCTCAGGCTACATTGCTTCTTCGTCGCTGTCATTGTCCCTGTTCGCGTGTAGGAATATATATTCAGACAAGATTGCCTGGGTCGGTGAAAGCGGTTAGAGTCGGACATAACTGGATAAATACCAGAAAGTGCGTGACGTATCCTGAGAATGATAATCGCATTAAACCAAACCTATATACCCTAAAATTTTAGTTAAACCCACTTCTAAGTAGCTGGCAAAATCAGCCACGGATGTTTCATTTTCACGAATTCTCTTGGGCAGGGTCAGGCCTGTTCATTCATGGCAAGACTAGTCTATTCGGGTACGGCACTTTGAGGGTGAAAAGCTCAGAGCATATATTATCCGCGGTCAGGGTCACAAACTCCTGCGCAGGAAGCGTACAGTTGTCCAGAGCCTGCGCGTAGAGCAGTTAATCGACAAGTTCTTTACAACCCTTTTCGTGTGATCCTAGCAAAGAGAAATGGCTTCTATTGATCCATCTCGTATTTCGCCAGAAGTAGTGCCTAAGGTGTACTGGATGCTGCCACTTGCGGTACAGACTCGTATTGGTGAAAGAGTTCCGTCAGAGGCTTGGTGATCCGTCACAAGAGTGAAATGGGACGATAAAGTAATCTCGGAACTTCTAAATTCTGAACACCAGCGCCGCAGGGCTTTTGAATGACTGCGCTCGCAAGAATCCAAAGGTATTGAACATAAGGCTACAGGGCAGTCCTTTCCGTTGATACGATGCGACAGTATACTGCACCGCCACGGCTAATGAGGGTCGTGATGCATCGGAAAATCTGCTTGGACCATGGCACGCTGCGCATCTTGGTACGAATTTTCCTGTTCAGGTCCCATGTGGCATTTCCCTTCTTTAACCAACAAACGATATTAAGGGGCCAAACAAAGCAGACATTCACAGGAAGTTAATTTCTTGTTCGAGCACTGTTAATCACCCCAAGGAGCCGCAAGTTGCAGATAGGTTGGGTAAGAATTTTGCGCAGTAGATAATGATCCATAAATAAATAAAAAAAAAGAAAGGTATTAGCTGGTCCTTACGGTGGTTGGTTTCCGCGCCTGCTCTGGCTTCTTCCATGTGATCCCACCGTGGATGGAAGCCCCTGGCGCCAATTATGTGTTGAAAAAACGATAACTGTGGCTCCCTGAAACGACACTTAGACCTGAGCCCTGTTCAGTGTGAGACTATTTTCCCGGTATCGCTAGAAGACTCGGCACAGAGTCGACGTATTGCCTTCTGCGCGATAGTGATGTCGTCCGACCATACCTTGGCGCTGGGTAGACCCCGTAGACCCTGTAGACCCTGGTAGCCCATGCATCGTTGGAAATGTGTGGGTGCCGATGATATATGTCGAATGTGAGATGACTGTAGCACTGAACAAGTGTCACAAGAGAGCACGTAGTCGGGGCGCGCGCCGCGTGTCACGCAAGCCAGCGAAAGAAACACGCCCGCACCGCGACAGTAGACAGCTTTACCAGAGCGTTCACGGTTCGCTCCGCTCAGACCAGCGTATCCCAACGCTTTTCACACAGCTGCTCAGCGGAACGCAAGCGGGAACGCTAATGCGCGTGCGCACAACGCTCACATCGGCAGCGGAACGAAGAACGCTGCACACGCTCCGCTACAAAGCCATTTGAGTGGAGCGTTAGGGTGCGTTTACTGCTTGCTTTGTCGCGTGGCCAGCGTCTCTGGAAGACGCGCGTGTCAAATAATCGAAATTAACGGAGTTCATGGAGCCAGCGGAGTGCGTGAAACGTTAGCGGAGCGGTGCGTAAGCAACGCTCTGCTAAAACTGTCTAGTTTCAACAGAGGGGGAGAGCGCATACGCTTCAAACTAGCGGCGCGACCAACGGCGTCTAGACATCTAGAAGAGCTAGACGAGGCGACGGTAACCAGAGAGAGAGAGAGAGAGAGAAAGCGCGGGCGCCGAGGCACCCTCGTACCCGGCGAGTCGAGAGAGTCACGCTGTAGTAACCCCCTCGACGACGCTCCGACAGCGGCGGTCGAAGGTGCGAGAAAAGACTAGAAAATTCCCAGACTTTGACCATGCTACGAGAGCACGACTCCGATAGGAAGGTTCGAGAACGCCTGTGACGGCTATATAAACGCCGTGCGAGAATCAGAAGGGGGACCAGACCGCTCCGGTGAAGAGATGTAACTTGGAGACCGACCGTCTGACTCGCCGGCAAGCTAGTCGACGAGTTCATCGAGCGTCTGCATTTCCGGAAGAAGTTCCTTCGAGATTTGCCCCGAGCTACGCCGAGATCGTCTGACTCAAGACCAGCACGGTGAATACGATTGGATACTTGGTGTTCCTATTCATTTTGTACTTTACGTGTTGGACTCTTAGTGCTTGTCGTTATTTATTTTCTTGCGTTTTGTGAATACCCATCTGATTTGTATTGTGTTGTGTCTAGCCTAAGTGTGCACGTGTGTGTGTGTAAGTGCCTTGTTTGAAGAATATATTTTCTTGTGTTTTGATAACACTGGGCTCTGACTCGGTATTTGGACAGCAACCGGCGTTCGCTGACCCTCCAGAGGGCCCATTACTAATTGTCCTTGCTTTCGTGGGATTATTTTCGGAAGCTGATAAGTCGGCTTTGGAATTTGGTCCGGCGTTGGCACCTCGTTCACGGTGCGTGTGACAGAGAACAAAACGAGATCATCCGGGCAACAAGCAAAAAGTCAAGAAAATGCGGTCTCTGGCCCCCAATCCTTTGTACACGTTCGCATTACATATGCTAGTTACTGTCCAAACAAATTACAAAAATATTGCTACCGAGTTCTTCCTAATGTTTGTTCACAATGTCACTGAAGCTCTAACTTCAAGTATGCTGAAGTTTTAATTGCCATTTCTAATAGCGACGTTCAAAAGGCAGATAAAGGGCACCATACACATGATTGTCATCTTTTGGCGCTGATACAGTGTTGCCTGTGCTCTTTTCAACGCCAGCAGACTGTGAGCTCCGCAGCGTGGGTTTTGCGCGGCCTCCTTCGAGAGATAGCCACGTTGCGTGACCAGGCCGGCACCGTCCGGCGCGCTGCGGATGGTCATGTGATGTGGTGTGGTGTGCGCTTGCGAACATGCACTTACCCATTTTAAGGTTGTGGCTAGTATTATCTCCAACCAATCTGCTTTGCCGATAGCCATTTCATGCTTACATCTACTCTCGATTACGAAAGAGCCAGTATTTTTCTATTTTAAGAAAGGCTTTATTCGCTCACTTGTGTCGGGGTCTGCGTACGCGGAAAACTATCAGCATCAGCATTGGCTCGAGCGTCGTCTTCTTTCGCCGCTGGCTCCGTTGCCGTTTATCATTCCAGCGTAGAATTACACTTCTCTTCTGTCGTCGTAATGGGGAGGCCGCGTTTACACGAGTATGAGCCATTGCTTTAGGGGGTATATGTGCCATTCATTGTCTTACGTAACGGGCATATTTAATTTTAAAGCAATTTAATTTCGAAGAATCGCAAGCGGCAATGGGTGGGCGAGTGCTGCTAACCACGCCGCCGAGCAAACTCGACACATCGAACGCAAGCGACAACGGCGGACTTCGGGCATACCGTCAGTGACGTCGTTCTCTCCATCGCAGCCGTCGTATCATGGTTAGTTTAGGTGCAACCAATTTAAAACCTCCTTGGGTGCACCCAGGACAAGCTTCGCTTACCCCCATTTTCCGGTAGGAGAAGGGTTGGTTTTTTTTTTTTTTTTTTTTAAGCATGCCACCTTAACGGTGTCGGCACGCGTGTCAAGCACGTGCCTCGCTCGATGATCGACGGCGTCACTGCACGTGCTCTCGCGAGAAAAAGTTAATTTCGTCGCAACTTCTTCACTACGTTGCAGCACAGAAAAGACACCATCAAAACATGCGTCTGTACATCTGCATAAAGCAGAGCTTGGGCCCCTCTCTCTGCATGCATTCTATGGGGATGCTCACTGAGCTCGCAATGAGCTTTCAATGAGCTCGCTATGCAGCAATCAAAGCCCACTGAACAGCCCCTGCAGCTGGCTGTTACGGAATGGGTCTTTTCCTTGCCCTTTCTGACGTGCGGCGGAGTGCTTGAAGCTTGCTACACCTCCGCCGCCGGAGAACCACTTGCTCCTGGTTAAACCCAGTCCTTTTCTCCCCCAACATTTCCTCTTCCTCCTCCAACTTTCCCTTCCTCTCCGCTTCCTTCATCCCAATCCCCTCATGAAAAATCAAAAAGCAGGCCAGTATAGCAGACCAGGGGACAGGAAGTGGTGTCAAAGCGTCAGGCCGAATAACGCGGCCAAGGCTTCCGTCCTCGGACGCGTGGTGGTGCTAGTAAGACACATTGTTGCTAGTACCTCAGTGGACTAGCAAGAAGCACGTGAACGGCCAAAAGACTCAAAGCCGTACGCCGGTTAAGCACTTTAATTCTCATCTGAAATGACCTCCTTCATATGCGCAAGGCTGTGGATGGGAACCTCTTGCGAAGTGTCGAACAACTGCAGTGTCGAGGTTCAGTGTTGTTATAGCATTCAGAAAATAGTTTCAGGGCGTAACTTGCTAATGGCATTTCTCTTCAAGCGTTGAAGCAGCGAATTTTTTTTGTATATTCTATGATTGAAATAAAGTTTAGCGCTAACCGCTGCACTGAGTTTGCTTCTGCTCAAATTTCATAAAAATATTTGCGTTTTAATGCAGGAAAGCATTCTACTGGAGTGGTAGCGGTGCTTCACGAATGGGGTATGTCGTATGTCATAAAATCCCTTCTCTCACCTTTCCGTCTTGTACACGAGGGTGAACAGGCGCTGAGACAGGGTTGTATGTGCTTTTTTCAACGCCAGCGGTCTGTGAGTTCCTTCATCAATACTTATTTTTGGTAGAGTTGGTACATCTTGAAACTTTGGGTAACAGCGCAAACAGACGACCACAAGAAGAGAGACACGTACACACAAGCGCTGACTAACAACTGGTTTTATTGGCAAGGAAAGCACACCTTATATATGCCAGAGTGAAGCATGGGAAAGGGGAAAACATAACAAGGGTAAACTCGTACCAACAACGAGTTCCGCGGCGCCGGTTTTACGCCGCCTCCTTCGAGAGATGGCACCACGCTGCGTGACCAGGCCGGCCGCGTCCGGCGCGCCGCGGATGGTTGTGTGGTGTGGAGCGCTGGGGTGGGCCCTTGCGATGATGCGCTATACCTATTTTAAAATTGTGGCTAGTATCATCTCCAACCAATCTGCTTTGTCAGAAGCCATTTCATGTCTACTCTCGATTACGGGAGAGCCAGAATTTTATAGGAGCGAAGCTCCTTAGGCTGTCACGATGTTCGTTGTCGCCGTCGTCGTCGTAGCTCCCCGTCGCGCACGCAGTGCGCATACCGACCGCGCAGGTGTTGCGCTGCGTCGGCGCCGCTCCGAAACCCTTCTCCGAGCAAGCGCACGACGTCATGCGCAGAACCGTTCGCAGAGTGCACGCAGCCCGCATACCGACCGCGCCCAGGTGTTGCGCCGGCGCCGCGCCGCTGTCACTACACCTGTAGCACTGCAGTATGGAGGAGCGCGAACGTAAGCGCAAACGTCGGGACTCTGATCCTACACTTCGAGAACGAGACGCGGCAGCCCAACGGCAACGCCGCGAAGCTAACCCCGACCTACGAGCACGAGAAGCAGCAGTAGGCCGGCAACGGCAGCAAGACCCTGAAGCGAAAGCTGGAGCAGCAGCCATTTCATCAACATTTCATAATCGTCCAAGGAGCTTCGCTCCATCATCAGCATTCACTTCGTGGATCGGCTGCTGATTTTTTCTGTATTTAATGTGTATGGCATACCTTACCTGACGTTTACTGCCGGTCAGCCGATGCCAAGCGCGTTGAACCGAACACGCCGAAGTATGCAAGTAGCGAGCGAAAGTCTGGAGACAAAAGATGTCGCGAAAAAAATGGCATAGAATGAAGCGCTACAGCCCACGTCTGAGTGTTTGATCAATGCAATGCACTGACACAGTTCCGCGTTGCACGGCTGTGTCATACGATATTAAGTTTTTGCTGATGCCATGGTCTCTAAACTTTAGCTCACGAAGGTATGCAATAGGCCTTACAAGTGCTGTCGAAAGACAAAAGAGCGCGTAACAACAGGAAATACGCTCGTCCTATTACGTGTTCTTTCATCCTCGTCTTTTCCCGCCTTTTCCTTCTCCTTCCTGTTGGCCAAACAAGAGTTCTGCTCTACCACATGTCATACCTGCATGCGCTAAGACATCCCACGTGTGTGTGTGTGTGTGTGTGTGTGTGTGTGTGTGTGTGTGTGTGTGTGTGTGTGTGTGTGTGTGTGTGTGTGTGTGTGTGTGTGTGTGTTGTGTGTGTGCGTGCGTGCGTGCGTGCGCGTGCGCGCACATTAAATGCTGATGATTATAACAGCGCCCAGTAGTCAAGCCCAAGCAGCCGCCGCTTGGTCATGTGCCAAATAGGAAGCGGCGGTGCATGGGGGGTAACACAAAACGCGGCGCACAGATATTGCTTGTGCACCACGTCATTTGCAAACTGCAGCAGTGAATTCCAGCATTTTATTATTTCTGCAGATATCCAAGTTTTTAAGTGTCTGCACCTCACGACAACATTTACCTCGTGGGACAAATGAAATGAATGGATTGTATTAAACGTCGCTGTTTCACCCGAAAGTCGAAGCATCGATTGCGATAGCAAATTAGTAGACATCTATATGAAGAAAGGATAGTAGTTTCGTCGGTTGTATAGACTTGTAAACATTCGCTTACTAACTAAGTTAACAAGCATGGCGTCACGCGCGCGCAAGCAAGCCTGAACACATCTTACTCGACGACCGCGGAGACTCGCTGTCAAAACGCTGGAATGAGGAATCGCGGCAGCAGCTGCGAGCGAATTTATCTTAGTGCTGCATCTAGCTTCAACGCAAACTAAGCGGCGAAAACACAGCGCACACTAAGTTATCAGCACTCGGTTCTCTGTCCCCATCGCAGATTGCTTTCAAGGTAGAGCCCGCGCGGCCGCGCGCGGTCGCACCTTACGCAGCAGCCGCCAGAGTAAAACACCCCGATGATAAAACGCCCCGATGTTATGTTAAATGCCCCGATGACGATGTTATCACCCTTGTACTTTATACGGAACATCACGGCGACGGCGATGGCGACAGCAGAAATGCGCCTGGAGTGTCCATATATATCGCAATAATTTGAATATACATTATTGAATGTCATTGAATGTGTAGTAGACCTCTGGGGTCTTCCCCTGGCCAAGGCAGAACGTTTGGTCACGACTATGAAGGGCAAGAGAGGCTATATTTCGATCCAACAAACATTTTCCGATCTTCACTCATAGGCGGGGCCTATAGTTGCATGTACTTTTTTGCACCTTTTCTTCACACTGCTGCGTATTCGCTTTTATATAAATAAGAGCTCGGAGCAGATGCTCGATACGTCCGCATTTTTCCCACTACATTTCGCGAACTGTTACGCGTTCAGTTCACGATGAAGGAGGGAGGCGCAACCAGGTATTCCAGGAGATTCGTGTTTATGCCGTAAGGCGCGGCCTTTATCGTTTCCGGGTGGTCTGCCACGCGCGCGCCGACCGCTCACATCTATGCAACACGCTGTACTCGGCCAAATTGAAGTATTGAGGGTTATGAAAAGTCGAACGTTTTGTTTCCTTTTTTTCTGCAGCTACGTCCGATAACAGAGTCAATCTTCTAGGTCGCATATGTGAATGGTGCTGCGGGCGCTACCCTGCGGTGGGTCTCGCACACGTACGCCTCATGTGAAGAAGATATAGGACAAGTTACAGTATACATTGTTCCCTAGTGCTTGGTCTATACACCGTGCTCCATGTAATGGGCTGAAGCCGCAGGCAACAATGCCATAGCGCTGAGCACAGCGCTGAAGCGAAGGTAGTACTTAATCAGGCAGATTGTAGCTGGCCGCTGCTGTCGCGCTTCCTCACTCCAGCGTTTTGACAGCGAGTCTCCCCGGTCATCGAGTGAGATGCATTCAGGTTTGCTTCTAAGCGCGTGACACCATGCTCAAAAAAAGTTTAAGACCTGAAAGAACGCGGATCCAGCTCGTTATAGCGCACTCGGACTAGTGTAGAAGGATGAACGAGCGAGCTTTCGTGACGTTGCTTCATCGCCTTAGTTTTCTATACGCATGTACCAAGGTATGTATTACATACGCAACGATGTTTTAAAGAGCCTTTTTTTCTCTATTTGGTATTGTTTTAACGGCGCTTCCGTGGGGATTGGCGCTTCGCCGGGTTTTGACGTTTGTTGTCCTTTCCTCGCTGGATATATTTCTGGATATATATATATATATATATATATATATATATATATATGTATATATATAGACAACTCGGGCCACTGGGTATATGTGCCCGTATAGACAACTTGCTATTGGCTCCTATCTGATATAGTAGACAGCTTTAGTTACTGGGTATGCGCCAAGGCGGTTTACCTCCTTGGTATGTGCCCATTCTTGGCCATGTTTGGCCATTCTGGGCCATTCTTGGCCATTCTTGACCATGGTAAACATGTACACAAGATGTGTCCATGTTTACCAGTGCGCGCGTGACACCGTGCTTGTTTATTTAGTCAGTAAGAGTATGTTTACAACTTTGTACTTTGAACTTTGAATATTTACAACTACTATCCTTACTTCGTAAGCTGTCTACCAATTTCCTATCGCAATTGACGCTTCGTCTTTCGGGCGAAACAGCGACTTTTCTTTTTAAGCATGAAATGCTTTTAGCTCCCGTTATCGGCGACCTTCAAGTGACCTTGAGCCAGAAGCCAGAGCCGTTATCCGGGCATCGTTGCGAGAATGTCACGAAAGAGAACGTAATCAAAGCGCGCGCCGTGTGTCACGCAAGCGAGCGAGAGAAGCACGCCGGCCCCGCGGCAGCTTCAACAGCGGGGGAGAGCGCATACGACTCAAACAGCCGACGTAACTAGACGCAACCAATGCAGTCTAGACATCTAAAAGCATCGACGAGGCGACGGTAACCAGAGAGAGAGCGCGCCCAGACACCTGCTCACCCGGCTGGTCGAGAGAGAGATTACTACAGCGCGAGCGTGGGCCAACATGATGAGTCATCACCCCCCCTCAACGACGCTCCGACGGCGGCGGTCGATGATGCGAGAATTGACTAGATTCCCAGGCTTTGGCCATCCCACGGGAGCACGACTCCGATAGGTTCGAGAACGCCCGTGAAAGCTATAAAAACGTCGTGCGGAAATCGGAAGGGGGATCAGACCGCGCCGGTGAAGAGATGTGACGAGAAGACTGACCGTCTGCGGTAGAAGGGGATTCCCCAACAAGCTAGTTGACGAGTTCGTCGACCGTCTGCATTTCCGGAAGACGTTCCTTCTTCGAGATTTGCCTCGAGTTCGCCGAGATCGTCCGGCTGGGGACCAGCACGGGTGAATACGATTGGACACTTAGTGTTCCTATTCATTTTGTGCTTTACGTGTTGGACTCTTAGTGCTTGTCGTTATTTATTTTCCTGTGTTTTTTGAATACCCATCCATCTGAATTGTATTGTGATGTGTCTAGCCTAAGTGTGCACGTGTGTGTGTAACTGCCTTGTTTGAAGAATATATTTTGTTGTGTTTTGATAACTCTGGGCTCTGACTCGGTCTTTGGACAGCAACCGCCGTTCGCTGACCCACCAGTGGGCCCATTACTAATTTTCCTTGCTTTCGTGGGATTATTTTCGGAAGCTGATAAGTCGGCTTTGGAATTTGGTCCGGCGTCTGCGCCTCGTTCACGGGGTCTGTGACAAGAAGCCTTGATGCGTTGTTACAGCATTTTGATGGGGCATGGTCATAGGCGTGCACACAAAGGGAGAGAGGAGGGGGGGGGGTCCCATTTGGCCGGCATTCTGGTGGGGGAGGGGGGGGGGAGGCGAACTGAGTGTTCCTTAAATGCCTTCGATGGTTGCTTTTACTATTTGTTGAGCGGTGCATCACGCTGTCTATATACCGGCCATGCTTCGATCCTTCAGCATTGCTCCAAAGAATGCAGGTTCTTGCTTTAAATGGGTGAGCACAAGCCATGCAAACGCTATAGAATCTTTATTCAGATTATCCATGTTACCATCCTGAGTAGTAAATGACCACTGCCTTGAAAAGCACAAGTGCAAGATTGTTGTGGACTTTGTTTTATATTTCTAGGAAGATTTGATCTTTTCAGTATCTTTCTTTGTGCTAAAGAGAGTTCTGAGAAAGAAGTTTCATATTTATGACTACACGACAATCAACGCCTTTAGTTTCTCGTGCATTGTTACAGGTAGTTAAATACAAACTGGAAAAGAGATAGAAAGAAAGGGAAAGAGAGACAAGGAGGTTAGCCACTGAAAATACCGGCTGGCTACCATGTGCCAGCCATGTACCAGGGGTAAAGGGAATAAAAGGTGATAGAAGAAAGGCAAAAAAAAACCAGACTAAGAAAAATTCGCACAATAACGCGACCCTACGCGCTGCAACGTTCAAAGTCGGTCGCACAATTCACAAGCCCTTAAGCACTTCAGCAGAGCCCTGAGTGCTGAAACCCGACCCTGAGCCCTGAGCAAGGCCTTGAGTTCTGAAACCCGTCCGGACGAGTGTGTGAAAATTTTATTTAAAGAGGTCCGTAGGCTCGACTTAAGCCGGGGCGGGCCGCTCCCACGTGTCCCAAAACTTTTTCCTCTGTGAAGGGGCGATCGTCCAGTTTTTCAAGTGCAGTCGCGAGCACTTTTCTTGCGACATTGTAGCGGGGACAGTCACAGAGGAGATGCTTGATTGTCTCCTCGCAGCCACAGTTGTCGCAAGCAAGGCTGTCGGCCATTCCAATGCGAAAGGAATAGGCGTTCGTGAATGCCATGCCGAGCCACAGGGCACAGGCGGCACAGAAGTGTTGCTTCCGCTCGTGGTAACCCTGGTGGAAGACGGAGTTGCAGACGTGGATCCAATCTGTGGAGGCGTGCGTTGCGGAATTCGCTGGTGTTCCACAGTCTGCGTAAGCTCGCGTACCGGGGAGCGAAGCTTTGTGGCTGCGTCTGTTCTCGACAGTGGTATCGATATAATAGGGGCACCATCGTGAGCCGATCGGGCAGCGTCATTCACACTATGATTTCCCGAAATTTCGCAGTGACCCGGTATCCACTGTTAGATGATGTTGTGCCCCTTGTCGGTTGCGTGTTAGTAAAGTAGTCGGATGTCAGCGACTAATTGTACGTTAAGTCCGTGGTTGAAAGGGGACAGCAGGCACTGAAGAGCTGCCTTCGAGTCACAAAAGATGGACCACGACTGTGATGACTTGGGACCAATAAATTCCAGAGCAGCGCGGATAGCTGCGAGTTCTGCAGCCGTCGATCATGTAATGTGAGACGTCTTGAATTGGATGGTGACAGATTTCACGGGAATTACCACTGCTCCAGCTAAACTTTTGGAGGAGACAGAACCGTCCGTCTAAACATGGGTGTGTTCTGTGTGCTTCTCATGCATGAATGAAAGCACGGTTTGTTTGAGCGCGAATGATGACATCTCCGTTTTCTTTTGACACCGGGAATTACAAGAAGTGCTTGGATTGGATGCAGGCACCCCAGTGGTAGAGATGGTCGTGAGCCAGGCGTGAAGTTCGACGGTAAAGTTCCATGGTTGGCGGCAATAATCCTGCTAAATGCTGAACGAGGTCGTGCGGCGGGAATGAAGGCGAGATGATGCGATCTAAGTAGGGCGATGTGCTTATTGTGAATACTTAAATCGTCAACTTGAATGTACGCATTGATAAGGTGGTCATGCGCGATGGCTATTGTTGCTGCCATGGAGGCACACCTGGGAAGGCCAAGACATATTCGCAGAGCTTGAGCTTGCACAGACTGGAGGGCGCGGAGGTTGATCTTACTGGTCCCACTCAGTACAGGTAAGCTATAGCGGAGGAGACCCAGGAAGAGTGCGTTATAGAGTTGGAGCATCGCCCTCACAGAGGACTTTCCCGCGAGAAATCTTAGAACATGGGTTACCATGGCCAGCTTCTTTTTTAGGTAGGAGACATGAGGACTCTGGGAGAGGTCTCGATCGATTATCACTCCTGGAAAGCGGTGCGTCTTCTCGTAGATGATTGGCTGTCCATTAATTTTGACAACGTGCGGTCTCATTGCTTTGCGCGTGAAAGCGACCATAGAGCACTTCTCTGATGACACTTCTCTGATGAGAACGAGATTAGATAGAGTGGGGCTCAAGACTCCACCTTGTGGTACGCCATGGTAGGTGGTGTGCTGGGATGTCACACCATCCTTTGCTCGCACAAAGAATGACCTGTCCTTCAAGTAGCTGAATATTCACCGAAAAGCAAGGCCACCTAGGCCGACATCGCCCAAAGCGTCCAGGATGGCTCGATGAGTTATGTTGTCATAAGCGCCATACAATGTAGAAGCGTGATAAACGCAATTATTGAATCAATCTCCATCTTCTTTCTGGGGTTTTACGTGCCAAAACCAGTTCTGATTATGAGGCACAATTATTGAAAAAAATAATAAATATTTTGCTAGCTGTTTTTTAGACCATACAAAATTTTTAGAAATCGTTTGTGGCAGATAGCGTAATTGTTGTCCTTGAGTTGTATTACTCGAAGCGGTGGACACTAATCGCACAATAAATCGAAATGCACAATCGACTAATTAAAAAAGCTTCACAAATTAACTTTTTAATTAATTACATTATGGCAAATATTGCAATTTACAACTTGTAGTCGGTTAGTTTGCAAAGAATATCAACTTGGAACGACTTCTAAGGATCACACGCGTTTCTTGTTATGCGCCGTGAAACTTTCGGTAAACATGCAGTGTTATTCCACTTTGTTATCAAACCGCCGTTTTAGGCATTGAAGCATCAAAAGTAACAAGAACGCCCATGTATTTTGTCGCACACTTTGGGAATGAATATCTCGAAACTGGTGTCATCCTGAAAATACGTTTAGGTGGATACGCCTTGGGAACTCACCGGCTACAATTCGCAAATTGCAACATGTGCCGTAATGTAATTAAAAAACTAATTAGTTTTTTTGATAATTAGTCTATTATTCATTTCGATTTCTCGTGCAAGTAATGTCCGCCCCTTTGAGTAATCCAGCTCAAGAGAGAGAGAGAGAGAGAAATAACTTTATTCAGGAAAAATTCAGGTTATGGGTACCGGAGGATGGGTCCTCAGTTCAGGACTCCAGTGACCGCCGCCACGCACCGGGACTGGTCGAGGCGGCTCAATTGAGTCTCCAGGTCAGTCGGGCGAGGATGGCTGTCCAAGCCTCCCTAAAAGAATCTTGTGGTAATTGGTGTGACTTTAAATTTTGGGGCCGTATTTTGCACTCCCATGTCACATGGGGCAAAGATGGCTTCTCCCCACACCAGGGGCATTGGTTGGCATATCTGATTTACCAGATGGCATGCCATCGCCTCAGATGTGGGTAGGTGTTTGTCGGGATTTTTCTGTATAACCGAAACCCCTCCACTGTTCATTGAGGGTTTAGCGCGGCGAGTTCTTGGCGTGAACGACGCTGATGTTCTAAGACATCGCACGCTAGCATTTGCTTGTTGTTTTCGATTGGGGTGTCCTTTCTTGCTTGAACTCTCGCGAGTAAGAGCGTCTGCCCCTGTGTTGCCGGTGACACCAACATGCCCCGCACAACCTTCAATGGGATGGTCTTGTCTTAGTCGATCGCCCAAGTTGTTAAGCGCGATAGGGATTCTTCAGTGGAGGAAGTGTCGGCAGGCCGCCTGGGAGTCCATGAGCTAGGACGTAGGCGGGCCTCTCTTCTCCCTCCCGTGTCTTTACCACCAGGCCTACTGCAGCTGCCTCCGCTGTGCTGGTGAAGGCCGTGCGTAGCAAAGTTCTCATTGTTCTTGGGTTTCCGAAGGGTCACCGGAAGCAGCCACGATAACGTGTCCCCTAATGTATCGTGCTGCGTCAGTGTATATTGTATCGGGGTTATTGCTGAGTCGTTGTTCTGATTGTTGGGCTCGGGCTTTACGCCGGCCTTTATGAAATTTTGGGTTCATCTTTTTTTTTTCATTTTCGTTGTTTTGGGGGGAATGGGGGAGATATTGAGTTTATCTCGCATCTCCCTCGGTATGTCTACCAGCTCGCTGCTACAGTATTGTGGGTTGATCGGGTATCCCAGCTCCTCTAGGACCCTCCTGCCCGCCTGCGACATATTTAGGCGTTCTAATTGTGACCATTGTCATTACTTTGTTTTCTTCAAAGGTGTTATACACCCCAATATCATCGAGTCTCTCCGTGGATGTCCCCAGCGGTAGACCCAGGGCGGTCTAATAAGCCGTGCGTATTAGGATATCTGCTTGCTCTGTCTTTTTATGGTTGAGTTCTTGATACGGCAGGCTGTAGGTAATTCTGCTTATTGCAAAATCTTGAACTAGTCTTATTGCGTCTGATTCGCTTAGTCCTCTTCCATTTCACGTAACTCTTTCTATCATTCTGGTGATTTGTTTGACCAAAGTCTTCAGAGTTTTTAGGGTGTGGTCTGCTCTTCTATTGCGTTGTATCCACAACCCTAAAATGCTCACTTTTTGGGATTCATAAAGTGCCGAATATCTAAGCTTCAGTTCAGCTTTTTGAGAGTTTTAATATTTTCCGTGCACCGCAATCCATTCTTAATTTTCAGGGGCACATTTCATTCCGTTCTCAGTGGTGAAATAGAGCACTATGTTTGTTGCTTCTTGAAGTATTCGTTCTCTTTCTTTGATTGGACCTTTTGTCGCCCAAAGAGTAATGTCATCTGCATATAGGACAAAATGCAGATTTGGACATTTTTCCAGCCTATATGAGCTATAGGCTATTCATCCCCAAGTTGAATATACTAGGGGTGAGAAGATGGCACCTTGTGGTGTGCCCCTATTCGGCACATTGAAGGAGTCGGATCGGGTTTCTCCTACGCCTGTGGTGGTAGTTCTATGCCCCAAGAAGGATTTTATATAATTATAGGTCGTTTCACCTTACCTGGTTTTCTCAAATTCTTGCAGCATCAGTTTGTGCACGATGGTATCGAATGCGCGTTTGAAGTCTAGGGCCGCTAGTAGATGTTCACTTACTGTTGGGATGTTCATCAGTACCTCTTCCTTCAGTCGTTACGAGACATCTTGTGTCGACAAGTGTAGTCTGAAGCTGTACATATAGTATGACCGCAGATTTTGGTCCTCTATATAGTTCGTAAGTCTTATGTGGACTCGTTCAAAAAGTTTTCCCAGGCAAGATGTGACTGAGATCGGCCTGAGATTTTGTATGTTACAAGCCTTGCCGGGTTTTGGTATTAAAATGATTTCTGCATCTTCCCATTGTTAAAGAATTTTCCAGGTTGGCCATACCTCTCTTGAAATATTCGGTCAGTTTCTTAATTTGTTCGTAATTCAAATTTCGTAGCATTGCATTCGTAAAGTGATCCTTCCCAGGTGCTGTATTTTTTTTTAGCTACCTGTGTTGCTGCTAAAAGCTCTGCTTCTGTTATAGGGGCATCCATAATTTTGTTCGAAGGCCCATAGTATGCTTTCGAGTGTGACTGATTAATTGGTTCCCCTATATGTATCTTTCTTTGAGTTGTGCTATTAGTTCGTGCACGTCTGTGCCCTGGAATTCTCCCACTAGATCGATCTCAAGGGCGCGCGACGATTCCGATTTTGTTGCTCCTGGTTTTAACGTACTTCTAAGTATGTTCCGTTCTTTATTTATTTATTTTTTGTTTTTGTGGCGAGGGTTCCCCTGAGGAAGTCACTGAGCTGCACCCAATTTTCTGTTTATAGTTTCTGTGCATAATCATTTGCTTGTTGTGCAATTGCCTCTATTCTTGCTGTGAGTTTTTTATTAAGTCTTTGACGCTTCCAGCGTTTTGTGAGGCCTCTGCGGCAGTCCCATAAGTGTAATAAATGTTGGTCTACCGCTGGGTGGTTCCAGCGTCAGAGGGGCGCTCTTGGAGTTGATCGAGTGTGCTGTTCGCACGTCTTCCGACCACTGGTTGATATCTTCTATCTGCCCATCTGCAAATAGGTGCTTTCTAAATTTTTTTCCAATCCGTTATGCGAGGTGTCCCCAACTGTCTGCGGATATTGGGTGATGATGTCGACAGACGGACAGTATAATGGCCACTGCCTAGTGTGCTATCGTAAATAGTGCTATCTTGCACAGGTGATTTTTAACAAATTCTGTATAGTCTTTAAAAATAAAAACACCAGGTATTCTATGTTTTCATTCCTCGTTGAATGCCCACGAAATGTCCCAGAATAGATTGCACGTGAACATGAAAGTGAGTATGGGGGTAGAGGGTCTGTAAGATAGTCCCCCCTTTCCCTGCCCCAATAAAAAGCCCTGCGTACGTCTTTATGGTCTAATTGCTATATATTCGACCTTTATACGTGAAACAGCGCCAAAAGTTGGTGGAAATGCTGTATGCCATCTAATAGTTTACCCCGCAACATTTCGCGCTGTTTCAAGTATAAAGATCGATGCGATGTTGTAGCATTGTGATAGAAATGATGCGTGTACTCAACGATGTGTGATGGGCGAGGGTTCGCCGTGAAACATGGAAGGACTTCATATTCCCCACCAGATGATATGTATACATGAGCAAGAAGAACTAGCGGATATCCTAGGGGCACAGTTTATTGCTACATATACGGGGTATTTATTCACTTGCACTTTTACTTTTTTTACTTGTATGTATTGTGAAAAGCTTAAAAATCGCAGTTCGTTGAACCATTTTTAACTAGAGTGATGTAACATGGTTAACGGTATACATGTTTCTCAGCACTTTATTGTACTGTTCTTTCTTGATTCGCGGAAAACAATGAATCTTCCTATATTTTTTAATTGTTGAATTGACACGACGTACGTCGTTTATTTATTTTTGGTGCTGGTATAAATTTTTTACAATACATTTCCGGTGAAAAGTATTTTTGATCACTTGTTTATAACGGCACTCTGACTGGAACTCTCCTCGTCTCTCGAACTGTCGCTTGCGAGGTGTCGATCCTTGCATGTTGAAATCCTTAAATGCGTGGGCTCTTGTTCTCGCTTTCAGTTGACGCTACGAGTTTGTATAAATCTGCTAAAGTGTTTTTTTCTTTTAAAGCAGAATTCTGCATTGGATAAAGCGGTGATCAAAGTTTATTTGTTGCATGGCTATTTTTGGCGAAAGAAACGGAGTATTTCATTAGAAATGTTGGGTTTCTTGTTCAGATATTGCGTCAGACAGAAGCCAGCACTACTCGCCATTCAATCCTGACTGGATAGCAAGGGATAAAAATAGTCGAGACATCCACAAACACCGAAGCAGAGAACGGCGGACACACATATTTTAACATTCACTAGGGGAAGGAAAAGAAAATGAATCCGTAAATGGACATCTGCTGCTGCGTTTGCTTAGAGAAGCTTTGGTACTAACGTTCTGTGGTTCGCGCCTCGCGCCATTATTTTGTGCGGCGGAAAACTCATGCTTTCGGTAACCCGTGAGAAATCACGATTATTCAGCGTCATATAGGCGACCACAACGTCGAAATGCGGTGCACCTCTGGCGGTTCACGATGTCTTTAGGGGCACCGCGACTTGCCATCTTGGTGGCCTTATTGAAATTTAAACTTGTGTGAAAACCAGGTGAGGAATTTTACTGATTGGGGTATTGCAAAAATTGTTAATGATGGTCGGTAACAATTATGTTATTGCAATTCTATAGTTTGGCGTCCGATATGTGACCTAGCGCATAGAGATTTTCCTACAACTCGAGGGAACTCGGGCGCAGCGGTCTGAATTGAGCTACTGTGAAAACAATGGGTAGTGTATGGATTTATCTAATCGTTGTGCTTGTGGCTAATTCAGACGTTCTTGTGGCTTTATTTGTTACGCTTTATATACCTTTATTGGCCGAAATTTCCAAGCGCTCACATTTTTTTTTTCACTGGGTGCGTTTTTTTTTTAGAATATACAGAATATTTAAAAGTCGCTAGTGGCAGATAGTATAATTTAGCTCTTGAGCTGAATTACTCGAAGCGGCGGACATTACTTGCAAGAGAAATCGAGATGGTTATTAGACTAATTTAGAAAAGATCACTAATTAGGTTTATAACGTATTACTTGAAGCGCATATTTCAATTTACAAATTGTAGCCGATGAGTTTTCAAGGCATATCCACTTGGAACGGCTTTCGAGGTATGCGCCATCAAACGCGGTAAAAATAATGCTCTGTTCCACTTACTTTTCAAGCAAAGCTTGTATTGCCTCATGAGTGTCGCCGCTGGTGGTGGTGTCACGCTAAAACCCTATGGAAAACCTGTCGAAAACTCGCGTCTTGTTCACTTGGTATATGCCAAAAGTGGCATGGAAGGGTACGAACGTATGACTAACATGACTGATAGGTCATGACATCAATAACATCACATGCTGGTCAGTTACGTCACGATTAACGATAATAAAATGACAGTGTGGCGCATACCCGCATTAGATATGGGGGTATGATCCGGGGACAAGAAAGAAAGAAAGAAAGAAAGAAGAAAGAAAGAAAGGAATCCGACCAATAAGGGTCGTTTGGTGCGTCGCGGGGAGCGAAAAGGAAGAGAAGGGGGTTGGCGCGCGCTCCGCCGGGCTTCCCTCGCCTCAGATCAGTTTCGGCGCCCGGATGGGAATGCCGCGCGGGTGCGTTCCGCCGAGGAGCAGGCTGCGTTTGAGCAACGGCGCCGCGAACGCGCTCGGGAAAGGGCTCGTTGTCGACGTGCCGATTCTAGCGTGAGGGCTTACTTAGCCCAGACGAAACGTAAGCGAAGAGCCGCGGACCCCGAGTTAGCGGGAGCGCGATGTTAATTGAGGCCAAACGCCAGCGAAGACCCGCCGAGACTGAGTTTTGGGAAAATAGAACGGAATGCCTGCGACAGCGTCGCCTGGCCACAAGCTTCGCTTGCCCCCATTTTCTCGACAGGGGAAGGGCTGGTGATTTTTTTAACAAAACGCCGTTGTAAGTATTGAAGCACAAAAGTAACTGAAACACCCATGCATTTCGTCACACACTTTGGGAAATGGGTGTCACCCTGAAAATTCGCTCCAAATGGATACGCCTTGCGAATTCACCGGCTACAATTCGTAAATTGGGATATGGGCTGTAACTTAATTATTACGTTAATTAGTTAATGTTTGGTAATTAGTCGGTTATGGATTTCGATTTCTCGTGCAAGTAATGTCCGCTTCTTTGAGTAATCCAGCTCATGACTAGAGTTATGCCATCTGCTACAGGCGACTGAAAAAAAAAAATACTGTATAGTTAAAAAAAATAAAATCGGTATACGCAGGAGGCAATAAGACTCGGCACAAATGCATACTAAATGGAATCTCTGGCGTTTATAACGCAATATTTTGTTGAATGTGATCAAAGCCAGAAGGACGAAGTTTAGGCAAATCCATGATTATTTAAGGATACTATACGGTGGAGTTTTCCCGTCACGTCATCTGTGGACTGTATACAGTCTACTGCTGTAGTAGGTGATGAGCACGATGAAATTAGTTGAATATTTTGGGAATACGTTTTAGTCACACTTGCACTGGAATCTGTAGTTTTGATCTGCACTTTGCAGCTTCATTAAATGAACGCGTGAAAATTTTTGAAATACAGTTCAGAGGACAAAACCAAGTACTACTTCTCTAGGTATCAATAAGTTTTTTTTTTAACCTTTCTCGTTAGCCGAGCTTGGCATCCGGTTTATTTTTTTACGAAAAGAAAAGGAATTCTTACCTTCTCAGACTGTTGGACATTGTTATGTGTAGAGTCATACTTGCATGCTCAAACGTAAACAATACCGTCAAAGTTTTGGTGCTTCCAGCAGTTCAGCATGGTCTTTTTATTGTACCCTTTCTAACCACTTTAGCTCATACGTTCGAAGGCAATGAAACGCTTCTTCGCTCACGATGAGTCACCCGATACTTCGATGGCAATCATACGTGTATGGCAATCGTACGTCTTTGTCACGCCGCGCAGTGACTTCATAAGCTGGATCGCTTTCCGTGTGGATTGTCACAAAATGCGACAACAACACTGTGCTCATTTTAGCCACGATTAGAAAGCGCAGCTTGACAAAAAAAATATATATTACAGAAACCATCGACGTTGATTTTCAACCTTAAGCGAATAGCCGAACGCTTCAACAAAACTACCCGCTTTAGTAGAGGAATGGTGCGCTTGGCGGCGTGTATTCGCTGCAGTCAGGATATTTAGGTTTGAGCCCGCGGGCTATAGTTGGTGTTCTATGTTATACTGTGAATTATAGCGCACACCGGTAGAAGGACAGGAAATGACGAAGAGAGCTCTTGACTTCGTGGTTTCCTGTCCCTGTCCCGGTGCGCGCTGTAATTAACAGAATATGTAGGTCATACGTTTGTTGTTTCATTCTGTTATTACGTAGAGAACAGACCCGTTAACCATCACATTTGAAACTGTAAAGTGTAGGTGGAGAACAAGGGCGTCCCAAAAAGTTATAATAGTTTGCGTTCGGCGCCTCCCCGCAACTCGGGGGCGGGAGCGCCCTATAATTGTCGGCGCCAAGTCCAACCTCTGGCCACCAACCGCCGACCACGGAAACGGGCGAAGAATCCAGAGAAAGCTGTTCGCTTTAATATAGATGGGACGGCGTTCTGCCGCAATTAAGTCGGGAACAAGCTTCGTGTAGTTGCTTTCGTGTTCAGGGAACAAAACACATCACTTGCTTCTTGGACAGGAATGCCCCCACGAGGGCAGTGTGTATTTAGTAGGCAAGTGTTTCGGTTCCTTCTCAATTTCTTCCGCGATACAGAGCGGGAGTGTGAATGATGAGGAACGCTGACGGTTGTAGCAAGGGCGAGGAGGGACGGATTAAAGTTACTGTATATGCTCCCTGTATGTATGCTCTCATGACTGCCTCTACATATAACTATATATATAGGACGGATGACGAGCAGCCTGTTACGTCCCAGTTCGACTTCGTCCTCGCCATTGTTCCTTCCCTGTATACGCATTATGACAGGCAACAGACTCTGCATCACTTGTTAAGCGCCGCCTAATTAGGCGGAACAATTGCTGGAAACATTTGCAAGGCACCCGCAGCTGGCAATATTCCTCCTTCTCCTCCGTGTTCAGGAACGGCGAAATATTCGTGCTATGTGTTTGTCACCGAGCTAGGTGCTTAAGCGCTGTGACAAACGCCACGAACATACTCGGCAGCATATTGTTCTCCCTGTTGTCCGCTGTATCGCGCGTATTTTACTATACCTGTAAGGTTACGACGACAAACTCTTACTCCAACCGCATTGTGCGGGCCTCGCAGATGACCCTTGCCCCCACTCGCTTGCACGTTTGTCAGTTACTGAAATAAGGTACACACAATAAAGAGAAAACGTTTGGGAAAAAAAAAACTTTATTAAACACAGCAGGCCAGTATCAGTTGTAGCTACATGGTAGTATAAAGCTCGGAATAGATCGAGCCGTATATTTTAAGAACGCCGCGCTTTTCCTTTATTTCGCACGCGCGGCGCATGTGCATGGGTGCAGACCGCGAATGATGAGACTCTTCTCACTTCTCATGATGTTCATGTGTGATGGAAGTCACCGTGCGTGGCATGACAACGCGACAGTTTTATCTTTTGAGACGTAGTGGCTAAGGGAAGAATGGCACACAGATAATGATTTACAAGTTTTTGTATGGCGTCGTCAGACTGAATTGCCTTCTTAGCGGAATTGCTTACGCATAAAGGAACAAGGAGCCTAGCCTCGCACTCAAAGCACTTACATCTTTGAGAGTAGTGGGTACGCACTATATGCATTACAGCGTGCGCGCAAAGTGCGAAGTGCATGTCAGCGCTCTCCGCGTGTGCGCTTCATGTTAGATCTTCCGCAGAGTACGCAAACCCACTGAACGCACTAAACTTCTAAAATAAGCCGTCCTAATATTGGCGCTGATAACTCAGTCTCTGTACGATTTCCGTCACGGCGGATTCGAAATAAGTTTCAGCGGCGTAGAGCATCCTGGCATTCACATCTGCCAAATGGTCTGAAATACTCTATGGTATGTGTTACTAATGTACAGAAGAATGTAAAAAAAGAAAAAAAAATGTAAGCCATGCATTGCTTATGTTTAGATTTTCAGCGGGACCGGCTGTAATTTCCTAAAGGTGCGGTCTCGTTCCATCTCAAGAAATGTATACACTGCGTTAACAGTTTCGTCGTAAAGATCGCAGGGCGAACGCTTCATATGAGCAGCTTACGAGAGAGAGAGAGGGAAAAAAATGAAGGAAAAACTGAGTAGTTATGGCGCTTGCGCATGTCTTTTTGCCGTGACTTATTTAGGCCGAAACATCAAAACCAAACAAGCAAAAGCTGTAGAAAGTCGGAGCTGGAGAAGCGCTTTAATTATTGAAATAAGAGACACTCTCGGAGAGCTGCAGTAGCGATTTAAATGTACCAAATCTCATCAGCAGTAGTGATTCAGAAGTTAGAAACGTAATCTCACTCTTACCCCACGATGACAAAACCTTGATTACATCGGTGGCTTTTTGCGTGTGCGCCTGGCTTGACCTTTTCCACATTGACTTCACCTGCATTAGCTGGCCCAGTGCATATAGCGATAAGTGAAAAGTCGCCCGACTACGAGACCGGTGTTCGCTGAAGGTTCAAGATAACGACTACACCCTAACCGAGACGGAAAAAGTGTTACATAAGCTCTCGGGTTTGCACGCCCATGAAAGAATTTGGCCGTACCTTTCTGCGCCCTTTTCAATCGCCAGTCTCACCCATGCACTTGAGCTATAGCATGCAAAGGTTAGAGTTTGCGAAGGTATGACGAAAGAGCTTAGAAAAGTGAAGGGCAACAGGAACGGGAGCGTCCATCATCGGAGGCCCGAGATCAGCTCTATATAAACAGCGGAGTTGCTACGGGCTCACGGTCTGGCATCAGCCTGCTCGTGTTGCGTTTACATAGCGACACTTTTTTTTTTTTGTAATTGTTCTTTCCAGACCAGACGCTACCCGACTGGTGTTCGTAACGAGAGAAAAGGATTCGACGGACGCCATATATCCCACACTCCCAGCCCTCGCCAGTGGGCGAAGGTTGAAAAAGTGCTCGCAAACCGCGGCGCTACGGCCAGAGAACGAAGAGTACATGTGGCCGCTTCTATGCAGCGTAAATGCAAAGCCCCGCGATCTTTCAGAGAAGATGCAAACCCTGAAGCTTTCAAAGAAGTGCGCTTGATTTTTTTTATTATTTTTTTCTCTTTCTTTAGAGCTGAACGCGCTACATTTGCAGGCGTCTGCGGGGATCAACACACATATATACGCACACGATTATGCCGGGAGAACAACAGGCGTAGTACACACGGAGGTCAGAATTCGAAGCCACACGTGCATATTCACATTTCTTTGTGCTTGCAGAGTAGTAGTTGGCCATGCCAAAAAGGAGATAGAGAGAGAGAGAGAGACGGTGGAAGATACATACGTTCAAACTGCACCGAAAGTTTACGAGACTCGACACCTACGACGCGACATACACGCGATTATTCGATAGCTGCACCAGCGCATACATACAGAGCTTTCAACGTGTACAGAAAAAAACAACGAAAGTGCTATTTACAGCGAACATTGTACAGATGAGATCTCCCAGGGGGGTGTGAACTAACAGTGGACATTGTTCAACCGACGCCACTACAAACCGTTATGAACACGAGGAACACAAAGACGTCGTACAGCATTTCTTGGTGGCAATGAAAACCGTAGTCGGCGGCAAAGAACGCACAGCTCCTTCGTCAGAATTGGCACTGTCAACAGTTATGTGTCTCATACAGTACTTCGATTTAAACCGCCTCCACACAGGAGGAAACAAACCCAAAACTACATTAAACTTTAGCCTTCAGCCTGTAGATTATACATTTTTTTTACCACAGACCAGTCTTACACAGGCAGCAAGCCGCACTGGAACAAGCGCCCGTGTTGGTAGACAATGTGCTGTCACAGTTATAAGCGCCCTTCGGCGCTCCTCAGCACACGTTAGTCATAAAGAGACAGCGTCTCGAAAAATAATTTTCAAAAAGTGCTCAAGAAATGTAGGGTAGACGCAACGCAAAGCATCTCGGTCTGTTGGCATCGGATAGGGTGCATCCCATTGATATACGTCCTGGTGTCGGCGGTGAAAAGAAGAAAAAAAATATTTGCCAACAAGAACAAGAGAACAAATGCAAAACATTAGAATAGCACTTCCGCTTGACCGTCCAGTGGTGAGTATCAATAATGAGCAAGGTCACTACTTCACTTAGCGATGCAAACTCTTTAGAGCTTTATGTATGTACACAGTTAATGTACTCGGGAATCGGGGCTTGGTTGCACGAACAAAACCTGGGAATTACCATCGGATACGCATTACTGCGCCGACACAGGCGGGATAATAATGACATGTCTTAGCGAATGCTATGTGAAAGGCTCTGTGAAATTGCGAAACTTAACCGTTCCGGTTGCCCCGAAGCCCAACAAATGCAACCTTTTATTCAAAGCATCAAAGAAGGAGTGCATCGATTATTACTCGCATTACCAATTAGTTACACACCCCCATGTAGACGGGTATCAATTGGCCAGCATTCTCTCTAGATGACGAAGTTGCCGATATTTTCTCCTAGATTTCTGAAAGAGTGAACCAGCCTAACTTTAGACTCGAGGACTGGTAGCCAGCGCGTTTGTCCGAGCTGGCTGCCTATTCAAAGGCAACGATCGATGCGGATTTTGGGATATTTAGACCTCCTGGGCTATTCGTGCAAGCAGACCCTGAGGCAGGCACCCGCAGGAAGTTACGCCTCGCGGGAAAAGGCCACCCATGCGAGGGCTGTGCACGAGGAAGGAATCCGGCGATGCTCCGCTCTCGACCCTTGGCTGGCCGGGATTCGGAACGTACGGGACAAGCACCACTGTGCACACTCGCTGGATAGCCGGGGTTCGAAGGGGAGCTGGCCTGGAAATGGGGAGTAGGCGGTACCAGACGGGGTTGCGGCACAACCGTTGAATGGTGAGAGGGGCCACGCTACGGCGCGCTCCTTCGCACAACACGTGATCGCCGGCGAGCACCGGAGGCCGCGGCGGGGTAGAGGCGCTCACTAGACAACACCGAAACGGCTGCGAAATCATCATAAAAAGCTCCTGCTATAAAGCGAGACGCGCGGCCACGAACGGGTGTAGCGAAACTCGTCGTCTGCTTCTCGTGTTTGAGTGATCACAGACGCAGAGGAACAGACGGTACGGATGTAACTGTTTGCCTATATATTATGCACGAGGAAACGAGGATCCGTTATGCAGGGACTAGCGGAGTGGCGGCCACTCTTCTCCCGTAAAAGCAATGCGTCTTCTTTTGCCCAGTGGAAAGAAAACAGACAAGCAAAGTTAACATTACGCTATCGATGCGCTTGAAATTACTTGATGCCGACTACAACATATATAGCTCACGCTGACCTCAGGTGAGCGCCTCAGCAGACCTTGGCCGTGCATATTTTCGGAGGATGCCCGAAGTGTATTATGCCCATGCTCGACGAGTACCGCGTTGTGTAAGATATATGCTTGTATATACCGCACATGTATAAATTGTATACGTCAGGCGGAACATGAATACCGTGCACATCGAGCATGTTAACGTTTCCAAGCGGACGTGAAGACTCACGTAGCAAATGCAATGCACCGTATCGACGGGAGGAATAGATTGCTGGCTGCAGGCTTGCAGTCGTACCGTACAAGCAATGGGTCGCACTTCTCTGCAATCACTGTCACAGCTTGGTGAGTAACCAACATAGATGCACGTCGTTGGATAAGTACAGAAGCTACAGTGAATTATTTACGAAGATTTGCAAGTAGCGCATAATTTTTTTTCTTAGAGATGTGGGGTGAAACAGGCCGCATTCGTAAGTACGATTAATGTAGCAGTTCTTAACAGGGAAAATTTTGCTATTGACACTATCTTTGGAAACTTCCATAAGCGCGACATAACGTTATATCCGCATGTTTACAAGGAAGCATAGGTTTCTGGAACGCACCGGGTAAAGAAGAGCATGCTAATAAGACCCGCTCGACTGTTCGACTTTGTGTAGTGTATATTTCAAGCGTGGTTCCAGAGACAGCGCGGTTTTCGTCGCCGAGTCTTGATCACCTGTTCACCTGAATTCATTATTCCCAAAGAAAGAGAAACAAGCAGTAAGGTGGAATGTGTTTCTGTCTTTCAATGGGCACAGTACTTATGAATTTCATGCTGAGAAAACGTCACGCGTCTTGTCCTTTTCGAACTATTGTCCTTCGATCTTTCTGTAGATGTGCCTGAATGTAATCTACGATCCGATCGTCTGTTTACTCAAAGAAAGTTTACAATGGCGGTACTGATAACAGAAAAGCCGAGATCCTGTCCTGATCGTTTTTTTCCCCGTCCTTGGTTGCGTCTAAACACTACGGAATAAGCCGAGAAACCCCAATCTCGCAGTCGTACTGGTTGAGCAGGTCATACCGAAATCAAATGCCCTGAGACAGTGATTAGATCTTACTTCAAGCCCTGTTTGAGCTAGTAATAGGGTTTCTCTTTCTTTTATTTGTTGTAAATTGTTCTCGCGATGCTATTTCGAACATGCTTAAAGTTTGCTTCAATTGATGATATTGAGACGAATGGGGGGTATACGTGAGTACTCACAGACGCCCAAGAAAGCAAGAACGAAAGAAAGAACGAAAGAAAGAACGAAAGAAAGAACGAAAGAAAGAAAGAAGGAAAGAAAGAAAGAAAGGAAGAAAGGAAGAAAGAAAAGCAGCAAGGCTCCAAAGGCCTAGGGGGCAACCATTGAACCTGGCTTTGTCGACGACTGACACTGCCAGAGGTCTCCGTACAGTTTTAACGGAATGGAGCATATCTGAAGCCGCTGCGGAGGGTCGTGCACAGTTGTGCGAGGCAAACCTATCGATAAATGAACGCACAAGCGCGCTCGAACACAAGACGCTCTACTCTTTCAGCTTTGGCTGGAATGAAGGCCACGGTACCAGTACGGAAGCCACAGTCTCGGCCACGGTGCGGCGCAGCAACGCGACGCGGGCAGCAGAGGCGCTGACCGAAACTAGGACTCGAGCGCTCGTGCTTTGTTCTCCCAAGCACTTTCGAACATCGAGATAAGCTTGGTTATCCTTGCAAGTCGGGGCGCGGCACACAGCAATGGCATCCAAGCGTAACATAGTACGGACGCGTCTAAACCTACAAGCAAGAACCAGCTGGGTCAGAGCGCGAACTAATGAAATCAGCCTTTTTTTTTTTTTTCGCTCATCCCGTGCGCCTACATAACGCTGCGTCGTGTTTCATCGAGGCCACGTTGTTGGTATTCGACGTCAGCCGAGTAGAAAGGCAGGCGCGGGGGAAGTCTTGTGTGTGCAGTGTGTGGCGGTACGCGCGTGTCTGTGCGTGTGTATGTGTACATGCCGCCGAGTGTGTATCGATCACGGCACGGATCTTTGTGTTCACGGAAGATGCCTGTGGCTGCAGGCAGCGGCCTCGTCCGCCGGCCTCGCGCCCGGGGTTTCTCGTGGTTTTGTGGTGTTGGGGTGCGGAGGAGGCGAGGGGAGAGCTCCCGGCGTGATTTGTACCGTTCAGGACGTCGCGCGGCGGTGCGCAGAGTGCCCGTCGCCCGCCCATCGGCCTTCGGCGGCCAAGGCAGTGGCAGACGCGAGCGGTGGGGTTGGTGCGGGAGAAGAGAGGCCGGGGCGCGCTCCGAGGCTCGGCAGTGGCGCCGCGAGCTCACGCCCTCCGGCCGGCCAGCATAGCGGTCAGCAGCAGGAGTGGCGGCACCGAGAGCAGTGGCGAGCGGCGGCCGGCGGCGTTCGTGTTGCAGCCGTCGCCTTTGCAGCACTCAAAACAGCTGTACGAGTCCTTGGAGCGGTCGCAAGTGTCCAGGCCCAAGCCCTGGCTCTGCTTCTCGTCGCGCAGGTTGCAGGGACCCAGGGCGCACTTCTTCTCGATGAAGAAGCCCTGCTGGGCTGCAAGGGCACGAACAAGTGTCACGCTTCCGTGTCTAGAAGCCACAGATTTTGAGCGCGGTTGAACGCACGAGCTCAATGGTGAGCGGAGACGTGCTCACACAATTATCTAGGAATGCAGGAGTCATTAAAAGCCTCGTTTTCTCGCAGGTAGAAAGGCGGTAAAATGTAGTGTTAGGATGCTGGACTAGCGCGACATATTATCGCACAGACGGACGCGCCACACAAGATCGACAGAGGGCCACTGAAGTTCAGTGCTCGTTCCGTCTATTTTATGGCCTTATAGCAATGCCAGTATGGCATATGAGCATTCACCCACGTATCCAAGTCTTTACTTAACCATTTATAAACTGCGCGAAAAAAACGAGGACACAAGAAAGAAACACACACGACACCACGAGCGCAGCCCAAAGAGCATGTCACCACATATACTTGCTTTGAGCAACATCCATTTTCGAATAACATTTTTCTTCTTCGTACAATCTGTTGGGACAACAAGCGCTACGGAAGGCTTTGCCATCTGGTCTTATTCGTTGTTCCGCGATACCTTGCACTGAAAGTCTTATAGTGAGAGATGGAATAAAAAGGGGGTATATGCACACACAGACGAAATGACAGTTTTAATATAGCTCCGATGTGTTGCACTCATTGCAATGCAGCCCTGAAAGTTTAGTGTCTCACATAAATAAATACAATTTCGTAAAGAGGTAATCATGCGTGAACAGCGGACGCTTGCCATGCATCGTGATATCCGCAAATAAAGTTTAGAAAGCCCCCACTCGCAAATCTACATGCTCGACTTATAATTAAATAGTTTTAGCATAGCGGAGATGTACTATAGCATGGACGTATACCGAAATACCAGACGACGTATTTGACACAACAACAGGCGCTGGCGACAACTTCTTCATATATAGGCAGCGAATCGCAGGGCACTGGATGCGTTGTTATGATGCACTGCTCTTCGAAAAAGAGAATATATAAAGATACCTTGAGATGGAAGTCGCTACCAACACGTTTATTCAAGCAGATAAGCCGCATGCAGTAAGCTGTTACTACAAAGGCTTTGCGAGCTTTGGATAAACAGTGTAGCAAATGTCGTTACGTGGGCTGTTCCTCGCGTCTACGACTTCCGGTATTCCTACACCCTTCCACGCTACTACGTCTCCGCTATATGACAAGTCTCTGTTTTGATGCAAACACAACGGATAGAACGATCAGTCAAGCACACACACAGGCTGCAAAATAGGCAGCGTTAAGTACGTAGGTGAGACAGTCTTATTGGACGTCTGAGCTAAGCCAAAAATATTGCGACCCGAAGCCCAACAACAGTTAGCGACCCTCAGAGTGGCGCGCATGTTGAGCTAGAGCTTCTTACCGTTCTTCACGACCATGGTCATGCAGACGTCGTACGCCTGGTCAGTGGGGCAAGACTTGAGGTAACCATCATGGCAGTCCTCGTTGTTGGCTACTCGGCACTGGTAGCAGCGGAATGATGGCGTCCCCGATGCTCGCGACCCTGAAAGAATAAACGCACATGTTCATTCACCTATACGCACAATGTGTGCTTTCACCTATACAGGAAACCGAGGAGACTTCATATACTGCGTGTGCTGTCGCACGTCCGAATAGAGAGCTGAGGCCTTGCGCACGCCATTTGTGGACTCAGTTTTAGCACGTTTTCGTAGATTAATACATCACATGTAACGTTAGGGCTCAATCGAGAGTTTAGAAACTCTCTTAGAGTCTCTTAGGCTTTTAGAGTTCCAGGGAAAACCATCACTGAATTGCTTGCATTTTATACGAGTGCACTGGTCGCCAATTTCCAAGGCATGTAATTTGTGCGCTTTATTTAAACAAAGTGCACTGTACTCCAACTAGGATAGCACATGGCATGCAGAGGGCCTCACAACAAGTGCATGTTTCTTTCTGTACGAGTGTTATAGCACTCATTTCCAATCTTCGCTGAACCACTCACGAGTATAGAAAGCGGAGAACGTAACGCTTCCGTAAGCGTGACGGGGAAGAGTTGCTATGTTTCTCTGATAGTTGTCAGTTATGACTCAACAAACAAACAAACAAACAAACAAACAAACAAACAAACAAACAAACAAACAAACAAACAAACAAACAAACAAACAAACAAACAAACAAACAAACAAACAAACAAACAAACAAACACAAATAAATAAATAAAGTAAATGAGCAAAAGAAAATAGTCGCAGTTTCGCTCGAAAGGTAAAGCATTCGGGTAGCGATACAAAAGTATTCAACAATTACACGAAGTAAGGTATACGCAGTTTTATAGGTCGTACAATTTTAGTAAGCGTTCGCTCGTTGACTTAACAGGCATGGTGCCACGCGCGCAGAGACAAACATGAACTGATCTCATTCGATGACCTCAAGAATTCAGGCTGTCACAACGCTGGCGTGATATGAGGAGCGCCAGCAGCGGGGCGCGCGTGCTTGTCTCAAAGCGAACGCTTTGTGATGCCGCTTGCATCACCATGATCAATTGTGCCGCGTCTCCGAAACTCAAATAACGCGACCTTCAACACTATAGGCGGACTTCGTACGCACACATGCTCAAGCGCTGGCGTAGGCGTGCACATCAAGGCTACCCATAAAGGCGCACAGGAAGGCAGCGCGCATAACGCCACCTGCAATCTCGGCTCGTCCGAAGTCCCGGCGCCTGCCTCAGGCGACTTCCTTCAGCATACGGCGCGCGGGGTCGTGTATGCGTACTGTTCCACACTACGTACGCCCACTACGTACGGCCAAGGGACTATGGTACGGCTCAGCCATAGAGCGCTCAGCAGCGCGGACAACCGCACGCAGCGACGGCCGGACTAGCCGGGCTAAAGGAGGAGACGCGGGCATATAGCACGCGCTCGACCACGTGACTTCCAACATGGGGCGCGCGGGAAGACGACACGCATCAAGCCACCATCCTTGCAGGCTCACCCTCGCATGCTTGCCGTCACACCCGTAGCATACAGCGCGAGCGAGAGTGATCGTGGAAAGGAAGACGCGCTATTTTCTGCAACCCTTTAGGGAGCACGGCTCGCGCAAACCCGCTTATTTTCCTCGCACTTGGAAACTTCGACTTCATTAGCAGCATCACGGCGACGGCAATAATTCACCATGGATTGTCTGTATATTGCTATCGCGGTAATAAGCAAATTGCTTAAAAAACACGTCACACACATGCTCCGAGACACCAGCTTACTTTCCAATGGCGTTTAACTACTTTTGAGCACTTGTGAAAGGAGGGAATAACACGCGATTACAGTCCGGGAATGACGTTAAATGTGGCAGCATGCTGCAGAGGGCGACATTGGAGTCCTATTATCTTGTCCGAGCTACAGTATTCGTTGCTACTGGCACACCAATGGCACAGCACAGCAGCGTCGACCTCCGCTTACAGCTCAGGTTTTCATCGTCGGCTTCCCTATCCGCTGAAATCATGCACGGTGAGCCAGTAGCGCACCCAGGATCTCTGCCAGGGGGGGAGGAAGCACTTCGCTTAAAATGCAATTTCCTTGCTTTAGCCAGAGGAATCCAACAGCAAATACAAGGCCTAACAATTGTAGTAATAATGACAACAAGGATGTTGACTATGTTTATTTCTTCAGCGTTTTACTCAAAGTAACTTAAGAGAGATTGAATAAATACAAGACAATGATAGAATGTTTTTGTTAATCAGGAAAATTCGACCTGAAGACACCTCCTGAATTGTAATGACAATGTGAACAGAGCATACTGAAGGTAGACGTTGGACTAGTGGGGCTGGACGCGTGGGGGGAGGGGGGGGGGGTTACAAGCCCCCCCCCCCCCCCCCCCCCTCCCCGTCGGTGCGCCACTACTGTGAGCTCACGCGTCGCTACCGTGGTCGCACAAGTCTGCGACGTACGTATACTATGCATATGCGCGAGAACCAACGGAACACATGTGTCGCCGATGCAACTAACTTTCTTCGTAGCCTGACCGCGCAGCCTGAAACGTATAGCGCGGATTTCACCGTTTAATTACAGAACTGACTGCTAAAATTTCTCGCGGACGACGGCAGTTGTGATCCAGTCGGCTTGCTTTTGCACAACTGACTTTCTCGTGCGGAGTGCACTCATCAAGGTTGCATAAAAAGTATTCAGGAAAACAGGCTTCACTCAATCGTATGATTTGGGAGGGAAAGCTTTGAAATGCGACCCGATGAGGGCAGGCCCGGACGTGCACAGCGGCTCGCACAGGATCAAGAAGGCCGCACTGGACGCGCTGGTGTAAGGGTCACCTTCTCTGCTCAACAAGCTCGCTGGTCTTAAGCGTGCGAACGATAGCGTTCTGATAGGACTCTACGTTCTTCATTTTGTCCAACTCCACGGTTTATCGGCAGTTAGAATGGGCTTCAGTCCCCATGATATGCACCCACTACTAAACCCTCATTAACAATGAGCGCGTGTAGGGCGTAGGTGTGCTCAGTGATCACGTCACCTACTAGGCGAGGAAACTACGACGAACGTCAAACTCCAGGAAAGAAGCAAAAAAAAAAAAAAAAACTGTAATCAAGCTTCGCTTTAATGCATTTCAGTCTGCATACCCCTTGTGTCACAATGGCCAAAGCTGTCTACTTGGTTAGATAGGAACCAGTAGCAAGTTGTCTATCCGGGCGTATACCCAGTGGCCCGAGTTGTCTATATATATATATATATATATATATATATATATATATATCCGGCGAGGAAAGGACGACGAACGTCAAACCCCGGGGAAGCGCCAATCCCCAGGGAAGCGCCTTTAAAAGAATACAAAAAAAGAGGAAAAACAGTCTCTTTAAAACATCGTTGCGTATGTTATACATACTTCGGTATATGCGCATAGAAAACTAAGGCGACGAAGCAACGTCACGAAAGCTCGCTCGTTCATCCTTCTACACTAGTCCAAGTGTGCTATAACGAGCTGGATCCGGCTTCTCTTAGGCCTTAAACTTTTTTTGAGCATTGTGTCACGCGCTTAGAAGCAAACCTGAACGCATCTCACTCAATTACCGGGGAGACTCGCTGTCAAAACGCTGGAGTGAGGAAGCGCGGCTGGAGCAGCGAGCTACCACCTGCCATGATTAAGTACTACCGTCGTTTCAGCGCTGTGCTCAGCGCTAAGGCATTGTTGCCTGCGGCTTCAGCCCGTTACATGGAGCACGGTGTATAGACCAGGCACTAGGGTACAACGTATAATGTAAGTTGTCCTATATCTTCTTCACATGAGGCGTGTGTGAGACCTCACCGCAGGGATAGCGCCCGCAGCACCGTTAACTTATGCGACTTAGTAAATTGACTCTGTTATCGGAGGTAGCTGCAGAAAAAAAAGGAAACAAAACGTTCGACCACCCTTTTCATAACCCTCAATACCTCAATTTGGCCGAGTGCAGCGTGTTGCAGAGATGTGAGCGGTCGGCGCGCGCGTGGCAGACCACCCGGAAACGATAAAGGCCGCGTGTTACGGCATAAACACGAATATCCTGGAACACCTGGTTGCGGCCTCCCTCCTTCTTCGTGAACTGAACGCGCAACAGTTCGCGAAACGTAGTGGAAAAAAATGCGGAAGTATCGAGCATCTGCTCCGAGCTCTTACTTATATAAAAGCGAATACGCAGCAGTGTGCAGAAAAGATGGAAAAAAGCACATGCAACTATAGGCCGCGCCTATGAGTGAAGATCCGAAAACGTGAGTTGGATCGAAATAATACAGCCTCTCTTGCCCTTTATAGTCGTGACCAAGCTTTCTGCCTTGGCCAGGGGAAGACCCAGATCTCTACTACACATTCAATAACATTCAATAATATGTATTCACTATTTCGACAGCAATGATGTGGGCACTCCAGGCGCATTTCTGCTGTCGCTATCGCCGTCGCCGTGATGTTCCGTATAACGTCCAAGGGTGATAACATTGTCATCGGGGCGTTTAACATAACATCGGGGCGCTTTATCATCGGGGTGTTTTACTCTGGCGGCTGCTGCGTATGGTGCGACCGCGCGCGGCCACGCGGGCTCTACCTTGAAAGCAATCTGCGATGGGGACAGAGCCGAGTGCTGATAACTTAGTGTGCGCTGTGTTTTCGCCGCTTAGTTTGCGTTGAAGCTAGATGCAGCACTAAGATAAATTCGCTCGCAGCTGCTGCCGCGATTCCTCACTCCAGCGTTTTGACAGCGAGTCTCCGCGGTCGTCGAGTGAGATGTGTTCAGGCTTGCTTGCGCGCGTGACACCATGCTTGTTAATTTAGTTAGTAAGCGAATTTTTACAAGTCTATACAACCAACGAAACTACTATTCCTTCTTCGTATAGCTGTCTACTAATTTGCTATCGCAACAATGCTCCGACTTTCGGGTGAAACAGCGACGTTTAATACAATCCATCCATTTCATTTGTCCCACGAGGGAGATGTCGTGAGGTGAAGACACTTTAAAACTTGGATATCTGCAGAAATAGTAAAATGCTGGAATTCACTGCTGCAGTTTGCAAATGACGTGGTGCACAAGCAATATCTGTGCGTCGCGTTTTGTGTTACCCCCCATGCACCACCGCTTCCTATTTGTCACATGACCAGGAGGCTGCTGCTTGGGCTTGACTACTGGGCGCTGTGATAATCATCAGCATTAAATGTGCGCACGCACGCACGCACGCACGCACGCACGCACGCACGCACGCACGCACGCACGACATGCGGTGGAGCAGAAGTCTTGTTTGACCAACAGGAAGGAAAGGAAGGAGACAGGAAAAGGCGCGAAAATACGAGAATGAAAGAACACGTAATAGGACGAGCGTACTTCCTGTTGTTACGCGCTCTTTTGTCTTTCGGCGGCACTTGTAAGGCGCATTGTATACTTTCGGGAGCTAAAGTTTAGAGACCATGGCATCAGGAAAAACTTAATATCGTATGACACAGCCGTGCAACGTGGAATTGTGTCAGTGCATTGCATTGGTCAAGCACTCAGACGTGGGCTGTAGCGCTTCATTCTAGGCCAATGCCACGAAAAAACTTTTTTCGCGACATCTGTGGTCTCCAGACTTTCGCTTGCTACTTGCATACTTCGGCGTGTTCGGTTCAACGCGCTTGGCATCGGCTAACCGGCAGCCAACGTCAGGTAAGGTATGCCATACATAATAAATACAGAAAAAATGCTGGCTTTCCCGTAATCGAGAGTAGACGTGAAATGGCTTCTGACAAAGCAGATTGGTTGGAGATGATACTAGCCACAATTTTAAAATAGGTATAGCGCATCTTCGCAAGGGCCCACCCCACCGCACCACACCACACCACACAACTACGGTGTCTAGAAGGGGGAGGTAAGAGCAACGGCGGTGGCGGAGTGTTGCAAGCAATCATGACAGCAGCGGCGGCGCTGCAGTCGACAGCAAGATCGCTCCCCGGGCGCGGAAGCACGGCGGTTGGTGCCGCGAGTTTCGAAGCGGGCGTTTCTGTTCGCAATTAGCGGTCGCATATTGGACATAACTAGCGTTAAGCTAATGCATATCGTGCCTTGTTAGTAGAGGAGACAATAAATGAATAGCAGCTATCCTCTGATGAGCGGTTAAGTGTTAAAATGCATTAGATTCGGGCACGTCACGGCCGGCACACATATTTTTCGCTCGTCTCAGTCGCACGCGTTCTACGTGCTTTCCCGAATCGTCGGGAGTGAAAAAAAGAATGATTTCAGCTAATGCGAAGAAGATTATGCTAGTGGTGTGGGTAAAAAAAGCTGCACCGATTTCTAGGCTCGCAGTGAAGAGCTCCTTAGGTCATATTACTGCGACGCACTGCATCCTGCTCGTCAAATTGGTTAATACCAATATATGATGCGTTAGAAATCATTCCCCATAGGAGTTAAGTAAACAACCTTAATTTAGTCGCCAATGCGATGAACTACAACGGTGGGGACCTTGAAGAATACCCAAGAGGATGACAGACAGCACTTGATTGTATGATCCAATATACAGGGCGTCCCAACTATGATGCAACAAGATTTAAAAATATGCAAATGCCCCGTAGCTGTACAGAACCAAGGCAATGTTGTTTGCCGTTGCTTGTAGATACACAGATTATTTTTTCATTACTCCTAATTACCTAATTAGTCTTCATTAATTAATCAACTTCTCAAATATTATAATTAGATGAAAAGTGTCAATGTGAAAATTGTAGAACAACTTGAAAAACTACCGATACAGCTTTCTGTAGCTCAATACGTGCTACATAAAAGTGTTTTTCCAAGCGTGAAAGAAGCCCGCGAACACACGCAAAATTGCCGCGTGACTCCATGGCCGCTCGAGGCACTTTGCGTGTATTCGCTGGCTTCTTTCACGCTCGGAAAAACACATTTATGTAGCACGTATTGACCAAAAGAAAGTTGTATCGGTTGTTTATTAAGTTGTTCTACAATTTTCACATTGACCCTTTTCATCTAATTGTAACATTCGAGAAGTTGATTAATTAAGACTAATTATGTAATTAAGCGGAATGCAAAAAATAATCAAAGTATCTACAAGCGACGGCAAACAACATTGCCTTGGTTATGTCCAGCTACGGGGCATTAGGATATTTTTAAATCTTGTTGCATGATAGTTGGGACACCCTGTAGATGATTCAACTGGGGTTCGAAGTGCAGCTCGCATATCTTGCAAGTCCTGTTTAAGGCCTTATATGCATGGGGCCCAAGCCGCTGCCACGCTTTAAGTGCCTCATCGTCATCAGGCACCGAGAAAAGGGATGTTTTTTTCTTCTTCTTCTGCTTTTCTAGCAGAAACAGCCTGTTGCGCAGCCCGGCGCAAAACAGTGCGTCTGTCGTTTCATGCGACTTACCATGGCTTCTTACGGCATGGAAACGTGTAAAACTATTGTCACCACAAGGCGGCACAACTGCACAGCGTGAATGCAAACAGAAATAAGCCGTGGAGCTAAGAGAACCGAACAGAACCATGCAAACCGAGCGCACTCGCTAGCTCCGGCAGCAGCCTAACTACAGCGGAGGCATCTTAGTGTAGGGTGCCTCGATACCAGCGCCGCCGTTCAGGGTGGTGCCAACCTTTGACCGCCCCCGCGCCGCCGCTTTCTCGCTGCGACGCCATATTGTGTCACAGCGAGCCGTTGCGATTGCTTGGTGCCGGTGCTGAGTTCGAGGCACAGTGCGCGCGGATGCTTCGCGGACGCTTCTACTTGCTAGACAGTGTTCAGCCGCATGACTGACAAGCTATCAAGTGCATCGTGTCGACATGACGGGCTGTTGTGTTCCCAAGTGCGCCGGATCGACGCGTAAAGGACTGCGTTGTTTTCGCTTCCCCCGGGACCCAGAGCGACGGAAGAGATGGGAAGCCCAAGTAAAGCGCGATCACTGGAAGGCAACGGAAAACTCCTGCATTTGCGAGGTAAGTGTCAAGAATGTTTGGACTACCGCACCGTGTTTTTCATTTAAATAAGAAAGTATTCTCTGATCCTCGCTCACGTACCTACGTTCGCTCACGAACTAAGTAAGCACTGCACCGATGCTGTCTGAGTAGCGTATGGTTTGCGAGCGCGCGTCGCATAGGCTTTTTTCGTTTTGATGGGCGCAGTCTGTACCCTTATTTTAAGGACTGACGAAGATGCTTAGCCGCGAAATAGTCTTACATTAGCTACGAATCGTCACGTGAGCCACCTATTTTCCTTTTTCACGGGAAGCACACATCGTGTGTGTGTCTTGTTTCTTTCTTTTTTTTTCTTTTTTCGGTACTGGTTATTTGGGACTAAAGAACGCAGTGCTTCGTCTGGGGAGAGCGGCTGTTTTGTACGTGGTAAGCGAAACATTGTGATTTTCTCTGATTTCTCAGGAGATATCTTGCGGACATCAGGGTGTTACGTTACATAGCTGATTTTTTAGACTTGTACATATTTGTAGCGTGGTGATCGTAAGCCGATGGTCATTCGTGCTCATTCCCGATCGTAGTGGGTACTGTGACGGTCTTTAAATGCCTGTGCACGGTATGCCCAGGTGTAGTAGAGATAAGGGGCATCATGGGACCAAAATGTTTCGGCGCTTTCTGGCATGGTGTCTGTTGTAGCCTGTGCATTTCTTCGAAACGTGTGAAGCGAGGTAATACAGCATTGCTTCTGCTAAAATTTATTTTTAAGCACTGTAATGGGTTCTCTGTATTTACAAGGCAACTTTTCATATCAATAATCACTTTTGTTGTTTTACCTGTACTTAGAAACACTTTGAAGAGGACCAGTACGAGGGAAATGGACAGGATGGGCGCCGTCTGTTAAAGTCAACAGCCCTACATCATCATGGACTATATTTTCGAAGTGAAAAACATTGCTAATCTGTATTTGACTGTCTTAGTTTCATTTACGGCTTTTGTACGTGATATGTATGCAGTGTTGTTTATTTTTTCAATGTAGTTATCAGTGTTCTAATGGTTATTTATGAAATGTTCTGTACTCGCCATCGATGTGTTTGGCTGATGCGACGTATTCGATGGTAGCTGATGTATGTATTCTGGCTGGATATCTGGCTGGATATCTTGATTAATATTACCCGCGGTTGCGTTTTCTTGTTTGCATTCTTGTTTTCGATTTATATTGTGTGTAATAAGGTTGATGTACTCACTTGAACCCCTCCCCCCCCCCCCCCCATGTAATGAATAAATAAAAAAAAACTCTCTCTATCCCGAATTGTGTGTCGAGCCTACCTTGCGAATTAATTTTGTTATCTCGTCTTTCAACATAACCTTCAGGCGCCACACAGTACATATAATTTTTCATGTACATATCTCTTTCATGATTGATTGTACTAGACATTATAAGTAAATGTATTTTGTGCATCGTTTGATTTCTTGTGTGTACTACGGAAGATTGACACAGACAAGTTACGTTACATTTTCTCTACAGCACTAACTAAACCTTATTTTCACATCGCAGTTATTTTTACACCAGCTTAATCCTGTCAGCACACAGTTTTGTGGGCAAAAAAGCAAAAATTGCGCGTAGATATCGTCAAATAATTGCAACGAACGCGAAGAGCACGCGCAACGCAAGGGAAACTAACCGCCGTGCGCGAGTGGTTGGCTATGGTAAAGGAGGCGTGACGTGTAAACCAAAATACAACAGCGAAAAAGAAAAACTTCCACACACAGGGGGTCGCAAATCTTATATACCAAGCATCGAAGCGCAAAAAAAAAATAGTGCGTATTTTAAACATACACACGGCATATTAAATGTGATTGAATTAGGCAACTTGGGGCATGTTCCCGGCGCCATACATTTACGTCTTCGACCTTCGACGAGTTAACGGCTATTGGTTATAAAGATATGCAGATGGGACACCGATAAAAAAATCCTCATCAAGTCAAAGCACTTGGAAGCGCGCCGCGAGTAACACTTTATGAACGCAAGCGTAGCTGAGTCTCAGCTCGTGTGACACAATATGGCGGCGCCAGCGGGGTTGTCTCCACCCTGGACGGCGGCGCTGGGCATCGAGGCACCCTATCTGATGATGATGATGATGATGATGATGATTTATTGGCATCCCCTTTGAAACGGGGTGGCGACAAATAGTCACCTAGCCTGCTTGATTTAATCAGGTATACTACACATGTTCTTTATCTAGCATTTTTGTATACCTTTTTCAAAAATTTTAGCTTGTACCGCTGCCTATGATTTTAAGAGATCAGGTCGTATCCATCTTTTCCCTGCTTTTTTTCCACCAGTACTCTAATCGTCTCTTGCTGATCTCTACGGCTGATCTAGCTGTTTATGTTTCCTTCCACTTTAAACCCAAGCGCTTCTGGGAGTTGCACGTTACCTACGGTTCTCGCTGGGTGGATCCCGTCGCATTCCATTAGGATGTGCTGAGTGGTCTCTGGATCTTTACTGCAGCATACACATATCTCATCTAGTTCCGAATATTTGTTCCGATATGTTTTCGTCTTTAGGCAACCGGCTCGAGCCTCAAATAGCAAGGCACTGCCCTTTGTGTTATCGTACAGATTTTCCCTTCTAATTTCTTTCTTCTCATTCTTGTAAATCTCCATTGTCCTTTTCGTTTCCATTCTTTGCATCCAATTCACGGTCTCTATTTCTCTCACTTTCTTTCTGATGACCCCTGGTTGTCTATTTACAGTTTCGATTATCCTGTACTTGGTTGCCAACTTCCTTGACCTCTTCCTCCATTCTGTGTCCACGCTTTTCATGTAGAGATACTTGTGCACTTTAGCCGCCCATTTATTTTCATCCATGTTCCTGAGCCTTTCTTCAAAACTAATTTTGCTTTGTGCTTCTCTGACTTCAAAAGAGGCCCAACCCATGTCTCCATGCACTGCCTCACTTGTCGTATTACCGTGTGCTCCCAAAGCCAACCGGCCTACTGATCTTTGGTTAACTTCCAAACCCGCCAATATATCCGATTTTAAGCATATAATGGCATTTGCGAATGTTAGCGCTGGCACCATTACTCCTTTCCAGATTCCACGCACCACCTCATACTTATTGTGGCCCCACAGTGCTCTGTGTTTCATTAATGCTGCATTCCGCTTCCCCTTTATTTTCAGATTATCTTGGTGGTTGCTTGAGTAATTCTTTCCTTCGTTTATGTGTACGCCGAGGTACTTATATTGCTTCACTATGGGTATTACTTGCTGTTGAATTGACACCACGAAGTTACTCGTGTGTTCATTAAAGATCATAATCCCTGATTTCTCTGTGCTAAACTTAAGGCCTAGATTTGTCGCTGCGTTCCCACAGATATTCGCAAGTATCTGTAAATCTTTTTTATTGTCCGCTAGTAGCACAATGTCGTCTGCGTACATCAATCCAGGGACCTTCTGTTGCACCATTTGTCCATTACGCATGTAGGATAAATCAAAACCTAGTTCGCTGTTTTCCAGTCGTCTTTCTATGCCCTTGACGTAAAGCGTGAACAACAATGGTGACAGAGGGCATCCTTGCTTCAATCCTTGGTGAATTCCCACCATTTGATTTCCTTTTCGGCCTTCCCATGCCACTTGTACTTGGTTGTCTCGATATATCTCCCTCAGCAGCTCCACGAAATCGTCATCTATGCCTTCGTATTGAAGAATATCCCACAACAATTCCCTGTCTACGTTGTCATAAGCTCCTTTAATATCTAGAAATGCTACCCATAAAGGTCTTTTCTGAGCTACTGAAATCTCTATGCACTGAGTTAGTACAAACATATTGTCTTCTAAGCGTCTGCCTGGCCTGAACCCATTCTGTAGTTCCCCCAATACACCGTTTTCCTCCACCCACTTCGACAGTTCTAATTTTATGGCTTGCATTGCCATTCTATATATCACCGACGTTACTGTAACTGGCCTGTACGAGCTCGTCTTATCCTTATCTCCTTTGCCTTTGTAGATGAGATTCATCTTGCTTTCACGCCATCCAACGGGAATATTCTTTGTTCTAATCACTTGCTCTATGGCATTAGTCAGCAGTGCCTTGCTTTTTGGACCGAGGTTTTTGATTAGCTGTATTGGGATTTCATCGGGTCCTGCTGCCGTGTTGTTAGGGACATTTTCTGCTGCCTTTTTCCAATAGAAGCTTTCTATGCTGAATTTTGATCTCTCAAGCCTCTCTGTTGTTGCTGGATCTGTTGTCTGAACTACACTTTTTCTCGTACCGAAGTTATGCCTGATAACGTCTGTGATGTACCGCAGCGCATCATCGCCTTCATAGATGTTACCGTCTTCATCCCTTATAGCCGTTTGCGAGTTTCTAGTTGGAGCTCCGAGTGCTTTTATATGGTTCCAGAATCTTTTTGGGGCGCCTTTGTCTCTTTTGTGAATGTTATGCACCCAACGTTCACTTGCGCATTTAATTTTCTCTTGCACGAGCTCACTCGCAACCCTTTTCTTTTTTCTGTATGTATTCCATCTAAGGAGCACCTCTTCTTCTTGTAATCCCAACTTTTTGGCTTCTCGATGAACCCTAGATGCCTCTTTACGCTCTTCTATAGCTTGTTTAATTTCCTTGTTCCACCACTTACGTGGTTTCTTCTTTCCAATCCAACAATTGTATTGCCGTGTCCGCCTTATTTCATGCTGCATAACCTCCACCAGTTCCTTATATTCCCAGACTGCTGTAGGAAAAGCCTCAATTTTCTTCTCTATGTTGTTTGCGATCTCTGTTATTTGCTCGTCATTCATATTTAAAGACTCTGAGGCTATTGGTTCATGTTCTGCGCTGGTATCTCTCCCAAACTTTAATGCTAAACGTCTATGATCGCTTCCCAGGCTATTTTTTCCATTTTCGTCTATTATCATTTGTTCCAGTTGTTCGTAGACCATTTCTGAGACTAAGGCGTAGTCGATACATGACTGCCTGTTTCCGCATTGCCACGTTACCTGTCCATGACACTTATTCTCCCTGTTAACTACTATAAGGTTCTGTTCATCACACAAATCCAGCACTAGAGAGCCGTTGTAATCAGTATATCCGTCTAAATCGTCCATGTGCGCGTTCATATCTCCCACTAATATCACTTGGCCCGAGTTACTGAACTCATTAATATCGCTTCTAATGCAATCGACCAATTCCTTATTTTTTTCCCTGCTATCACTACCTGTCCATAAGTAAGCTACTCCCAGCCACGTCTTTTTACCTTGCCATGTACCACTAATCCATAAATGCTCTTTACATGTCTCGTTTACCCTTCGCCACTTCAGACCTCGCCTAATTAGTACGCCTACGCCTCCGCCTTTCCTTGACCCGGTCATTCTGTTGCACCCTTCCCATACAAAGTTGTCAATAACAGGCGGCTGCTCCAAATCTCGTAGATGCGTTTCGGTCAAGGCGTACACGCTAATCGCTTCATCATTCAGTTGCGTTTGAATTTCCAGCCATTTTTCCTGCTTACGACCACCCTGCATGTTAATGTAGCAAATTTTACCTTCTCTATTCTTATCCTTTCTGCGTCTTTTCCTGACTCCTGGTCGCCTAATTCTGCCCTTTACTGGTGTTTCGCTATGTTCAATACTCAATCCTGCTTCCTGATTGCCTGGGGCCCGCCTATCGTGTCGACGCGCGCGCCGCCACTCGGCATCATGAATCACTGCAACACGCGCCGCGCTCTCCAACGGCTGCGTTGCTCCCACCTCCCCCTTCTAGCCACCGTAACACAACCATCCGCGGCGCCGGACGCTGCCGGCCTGGTCACGCAGCGTGGCGCCATCTCTCGAAGGAGGCGGCGTAAAACCCGCGTGTTGAAAAAAGCACAGGCAACCCTGTCTCAGCGCCTGTTCACACTCCTGTACAAGACGGATAGGTGGGAGAAGGGATTTTGCGACATACGACATACCCCATTCGTGAAGCACCGTTACCACTCCAGTAGAATGCTTCTCCTGCATTAAAACGCAAATATTTTTATGAAATTTGAGCACACGCAAACTCAGTGCCGCGGTTAGCGCTGAACTTTATTTCAGTCATAGAATATATATAAAAATTCCGCTGCTTCAACGCTTGAAGAGAAATGCCATTAGTAAGTTATGCCCGGAAACAATTTTCTGGATGCTATAACAACACTGAACCTCGACACTGCAGTCGTTCGATGTTTCGCAAGGGGTTCCCATACACAGGCTTGCGCAAGGTAATAAAGGAGGTCATTTCAGAAGAGAATTAAAGTGCTTAACCGGCGTACGGCTTTGAGTCTTTTGGCCGTTCACGTGCTTCTTGCTAGTCCACTGAGGTACTAGCAACAATGTGTCTTACTAGCAACACCACGCGTCCAAGGACTGAAGCCTTGGCCGCGTTATTCGGCCTGACGCTTTGACACCACTTCCTGTCCCCTGGTCTGCTATACTGACCTGCTTTTTGATTTTTCATGAGGGGATTGGGATGAAGGAAGCGGAGAGGTAGGGAAAGTTGGAAGAGGAAGAGGAAATGTGGGGGGAGAAAAGGACTGGGTTTAACCAGGCGCAAGTGGTTCTCCGGACAAATACGCAGCGGAGGTGAAGCAAGAAGCTTCAAGCACTCCGCCGCACGTCAGAAAGGGCAAGGAAAAGACCCATTCCGTAACAGCCAGCTGCAGAGGATGCTCGATTGGCTGCTGCATAGTGAGCTCAGTGAGATTTGATCGCTGCATAGTGAGCTCAGTGAGATTTGATCGCTGCATAGCGAGCTCAGTGAGAATCCCCATATAATGCATGCAGAGAGAGGGGCTCAAGCTCTGCTTTATGCAGATGTACAGACGCATGTTTTGATGGTGTCTTTTCTGTGCTGCAACGTAGTGAAGAAGAAGTTGCGACGAAGTTTACTTTTTCTAGCGAGAGCACGTGCAGTGAGGCCGCCGTTCATCGAGCGAGGCACGCGCTTGACACGCGCGCTTACGGCCGTTAAGGTGCTTGCTCTAAAAAAAACCATCCCTTCCCCTACCGGAAAATGGGGGTAAGCGAAGCTTGTCCTGGGTGCACCCAAGGAGGTTTTAGTGTTTTTCAAACCCTCCTTGGGTGCACCTAAACTAACCATGATGCGATGGCTGCGACGGAGAGAACGACGTCACTGGCGGTACGCCCGCAGTCCGCCGTTGTCGCTTGCGTTCGATGTCTCGAGTTTGCTCGGCAGTGTGGTTAATTAGCAGCATTCGCCCGCCATTGCCGCTTGCGATTCTTCGAAATTAAATTGCTTCAAAATTAAGTATGTCCGTTACGGTAAGACAATGAATGGCTCATACCCCCTTAAGCAATGGCTCATGCTCCCGTAAACGCGGCCTCCTCATTACGACGACAGAAGAGAAGTGAAATTCTACGCTGGAATGATAAGCGGCAATGGAGTCAGCTGTGAAAGAAGACGACGGCGAACGCGGGAGCAGTGGCACGAGCGCAACCCAAAAGGCGCCATTCAGCCAGCGGCGGAAGAAGACGACCACGCTCGGGCCAATGCTGATGCTGATAGTTTTCCGCTTACGCAGATTCCGAAACAAGTGAGCCAATAAAGCCTTGCTTAAAAAAAATACTGCCTCTTTTGTAATCGAGAGTAGATGTAAGCATGAAATGGCTATCGGCAAAGCAGATTGGTTGGAGATGATACTAGCCACAATCTTAAAATGGGTATAGCGCATCTTCGCGAGGGCCCACCCCACCGCCCCACGCCACACAACCATCCGCGGTGCGCCGGACGCTACCGGCTTTGTCACGCAGCGTGGCGCCATCTCTCGAAGGAGGCGGCGTAAAACCCGCGCGTTGAAAAAAGCACAGGCAACCCTGTCTCAGTCCCTGTTCACCCTCCTGTACAAGACGGATATGTGGGAGAAGGGATTTTGCGACATACGACATACCCCATTCGTGAAGCACCGTTACCACTCCAGTAGAACGCTTCTCCTGCATTAAAACGCAAATATTTTTATGAAATTTGAGCACACGCAAACTCAGTGCAGCGGTTAATTTCAATCATAGAATATATAAAAAAAATTCCGCTGCTTCAACGCTTGAAGAGAAATGCCATTAGTAAGTTATGCCCTGAAACAATTTTCTGGATGCTATAACAACACTGAACCTCGACACTGCAGTCGTTCGATGCTTCGCAAGGGGTTCCCATACACAGGCTTGCGCAAGGTAATAAAGGAGGTCATTTCAGAAGAGAATTAAAGTGCTTAACCGGCGTACGGCTTTGAGTCTTTTGGCCGTTCACGTGCTTCTTGCTAGTCCATTGAGGCACTAGCAACAATGTGTCTTACTAGCAACACCACGCGTCCGAGGACTGAAGCCTTGGCCGCGTTATTCGGCCTGACGCTTTGACACCACTTCCTGTCCCCTGGTCTGCTATACTGGCCTGCTTTTTGATTTTTCACGAGGGGATTGGGATGAAGGAAGCGGAGAGGTAGGAAAAGTTGGAGGAGGAAGAGGAAATGTGAGGGGAGAAAAGGACTGGGTTTAACCAGGAGCAAGTGGTTCTCCGGACAAATACGCAGCGGAGGTGAAGCAAGAAGCTTCAAGCACTCCGCCGCACGTCAGAAAGGGCAAGGAAAAGACCCATTCCGTAACAGCCAGCTGCAGAGGATGCTCGGTTGGCTGCTGCATAGTAAGCTCAGTGAGATTTGATCGCTGCATAGCGAGCTCAGTGAGCATCCCCATAGAATGCATGCAGAGAGAGGGGCCCAAGCTCTGCTTTATGCAGATGTACAGACGCATGTTTTGATGGTGTCTTTGCTGTGCTGCAACGTAGTGAAGAAGAAGTTGCGACGAAGTTTACTTTTTCTAGCGAGAGCACGTGCAGTGAGGCCGCCGATCATCGAGCGAGGCACGCGCTTGACACGCGCGCTTACGGCCGTTAAGGTGCTTGCTCTTAAAAAAAAAAAAAAAAAAAAAAAAGCTTCTCCTGCCGGGAAATGGGGGTAAGCGAAGCTTGTCCTGGGTGCACCCAAGGAGGTTTTAGTGTTTTTCAAACCCTCCTTGGGTGCACCTAAACTAACCATGATGCGATGGCTGCGACGGAGAGAACGACGTCACTGACGGTACGCCCGCAGTCCGCCGTTGTCGCTTGCGTTCGATGTCTCGAGTTTGCTCGGCAGTGTGGTTAATTAGCAGCATTCGCCCGCTATTGCCGCTTGCGATTGTTCAGAATTAAATTGCTTCAAAATTAATTATGTCCGTTACGGTAAGAAAATGAATGGTTCATACCCCCTTAAGCAATGGTTCATGCTCCCGTAAACGCGGCCTCCTCATTACGACGACAGAAGAGAAGTGAAATTCTACGCTGGAATGATAAACGGCGACGCAGCCAGCTGTGGAAGAAGACGACGACGACGAACGCGGGAGCAGTGGCACGAGCGCAACCCAAAAGGCGCCATTCAGCCAGCGGCGGAAGAAGACGACCACGCTCGGGCTAATGCTGATGCTGAATGTTTCCGCGTACGCAGATTCCGGCAGAAGTGAGCCAATAAAGCCTTGCTTAAAAAATGCTGCCTCTTTCGTATTCGAGAGTAGATGTAAGCATGAAATGGCTATCGGCAAAGCAGATTGGTTGGAGATGATACTAGCCAAAATCTTAAAATGGGTATAGCGCATCTTCGCAAGGGCCCACCCCACCGCACCACACCACACAACCATCCGCGGCGCGCCGGACGCTGCCGGCCTGATGCTGCTGCTGATGATGATGTAGTAGCGGCCAGCCCGTTTGTAATTAATGGGTGGACACACGCAATGTCCTGGCCTGGAGAGTTTAAACAAATAAATAGATAAATAAATAAAAAAAGGGAGAAAAGGAGAAAGAAAAGGAAAGACAGAAAGAAAGGAAATGTGAACTTCGTAGGTCACTATGCAAACTAGAGTCACATTCGGCGCACACTGGTCCACCACTCAGTCAGTCGCTTTTTGGTGGCCACTACAGCGCAGGTCCGGCCGACGTTGCGTCCATTCGCGATGTGGTTTCCATCTTCTGCCTTGAGCATGTGAAAACCGAGTGCCCGAGGGAGATCTGTGTCCTCTGTCGGAGCAGTCTGCAGGCCAGCGCATCGAAGGATGAGATGCTCTTGCGTCTCGGCCTCCGCCCCGCAGAGCCTGCACTTGGTGCACATACCGGTGTCTTGGAAGCGGCTGCGGTATACGAGAGTGCGCAGTGCCCCTGCACTCGCCTCGAACAGGAGGCTGCTTCCAATGCTGTTGTCATAGAAGCACTCCGCACTGATCCCTCGTTTGTTTCCCCGGTAGAGTTCAAGGGTGGATTTCGACTCCATTTCCTTGCTCCAGATGGTGGTTTCCGCTTCCTTTACGCGTCGGCGGACCTCGATCGACCACTTGGTTGCAGTGTCGGCCTCGATTTTTTCACCAAAAAGCCGTACTTCTTTTCGATATGGTACACTCGGCGTGTCCAGTCAGTTCGCATGCACGTCGCCGAGAGATACTCGAAAACTCGGCAAGCCCATCGCGTGCTTGGTAGGAAGAGGAGACGGCCACGGTAGGCGATCTTGCTCGCAGCTTCCCGGGCCTCGAAGCTCCACCATCCCACATCTCCCTGCACGGCCTCATTGGCTACGTGGCCATGGCATCCAAGAGCAGTGCGCCCAGCCTCCCGCTGCTGACGCTCCAGCCACTCTCGTGTTGCTGGTGAGAGGTAGGTAACAGCATTTGCAAAGGTGAGGCCGGGTACGTGAACCAGTTTCCATAGATCGCGGATCATCAGGAAACGGTTACAGCCCCACATGCACCGCCGGCGGAGGATATGTTGCGCCCGAAGAGTCGCCTGCCGCAGTGCGGTCTCGTGGCCTGGTCACGCAGCGTGGCGCCATCTCTCGAAGGAGGCGGCGTAAAACCCGTGCGTTGAAAAAAGCACAGGCAACCCTGTCTCAGTCCCTGTTCACCCTCCTGTACAAGACGGATAGGTGGGAGAAGGGATTTTGCGACATACGACATACCCCATTCGTGAAGCACCGTTACCACTCCAGTAGAACGCTTCTCCTGCATTAAAACGCAAATATTTTTATGAAATTTGAGCACACGCAAACTCAGTGCAGCGGTTAGCGCTGAACTTTATTTCAATCATAGAATATAAAAAAATACCGCTGCTTCAACGCTTGAAGAGAAATGCCATTAAGTTATGCCCTGAAACAATTTTCTGGATGCTATAACAACACGGAACCTCGACACTACAGTCGTTCGATGCTTCTCAAGGGGTTCCCATGCACAGGCTTACGCATGTAAAGGAGGTCATTTCAGAAGAGAATTAAAGTGCTTAACCGGCGTACGGCTTTGAGTCTTTTGGCCGTTCACGTGCTTCTTGCTAGTCCACTGAGGTACTAGCAACAATGTGTCAATGTAGCAACAAAGCAGATTGGTTGGAGATGATACTAGCCACAACCATTAAATGGGTATATAGTGCATGTTCGCAAGGGCACACCACACAACCATCCGCAGCGCGCCGGACAGTGCCGGTATTGTCTCGCTGCGTGGCGCCATCTCTCGAAGGAGGCCGCGCAAAACCCGCGCTGTGGAGCTCACAGACTGCTGGCGTTGAAAAGAGCACAGGCAACCCTGTCTCAGCGCCAAAAGATGACAATCAAGTGTATGGTGCCCTTTATCTGCCTTTTGAACGTCGCTATTGGAAATGACAATTAAAACTTCAGCATACTCTATTGCAAAACCCAGCATCCAGTGCCCAATGCCATGCCTGATTATGGGCCCAGTGTCGCGCGCTGGATGCTGGGACGCTGGCAAGGCGCGGCATACTGGGAGGCGCTGGGCGCGGCGTAATGGTGCGAAATGCAGCTCAAGAGCGAGAAATACGTGGTGCCTGACTGCCTTATATATTTTTTTCAAGTACAAAGAGGAACAGAGAGCGCTGTAATGCAATAAAAAAAAAGGAAAAAAAAAAGTAAAAACAAAAAAAGGCCCTGAGATTTGAACCTCCCACCTACAGATCCCAATCAAAGAACCCAGCACTTCGCCACGCCGATTCAGTGTATACCGATCCATAATTTTCCATGTCAACAAGAAGACACAGTTGCAGTTTTGCACAGACGTCTCGCACAGACATGGTATGTGCGCTGTCGCCCCACTACTAGAATACTTACTATACCAGAACGAAAAAGTTGTTGTCCGTATTGCATAGTATGCCTGGAAGTGCTTCAACACTTATTCGCTTTTTCAAATGGTTTATTAACTCCGAAAACGCCTGAAATGAACCACCGACGCGGACGCTGTACGGGCTGTTACTGCGGATTTTGACAGCCGTTTCTTGTTCTTGGCACAAGGGTTAATGCAATATTTCCATAGCTCGACAATGAATTTCAATCGAAACGTATGTGTAGTCACATGTCTCCGTCAGAGAAGCGGTCGGTTAATGCGGCTGGCAGCCTTCGGCGACAGCACATATAGGTATGTTTATAACGCGTCACATCGGCGCTCATCGCTTGTTGTGCTGAGAATGTAGACACGAAAGAATGGTCTGTCTAAAAACACCGATGGGAAAGCTGAACTACAGAGTGATTTATCCTCGTTAGACTTGTTGATTCCTCAACCCAGACGGGTCGATAGAGTGTAGATGGACTCAGCGGGTACGGTAGGCCTAACCTTCGGTGGAAGTGAACGATCTCGGCGCGGGCACCTGATGAATGCGAAAATGTTTGTATTTGAGCTTCAGAACCTTTTAACTATTATTTTTAGTACACTAGGGAAAGTGGAAGCGCACGAATCGCCTCAGCTTTGTAGTCGGTGCGATAATATCAATCACCGGCAGGCTTCCTGAGGTCCGTTGGAACGCGTCTGAACGGCTGCTGGGTCTCGTGTCCAATAAACAACACTGCGATAACTGGCAGTCATCGCTTGCATACAAACTATACTGGAAAACGAGGCGTCATCTGCGTTTCCGTACTTTCGTTCACGAATACAGCTATCTGCACAGTCAAAAGGGAAATGCACAAAGCGAAAGTGATATTCAGTGTCGCATATGCATGGGCAGCTCACGCACTTTTATTCCAAGCTGCAACACCGCTGACACGAAATTTACAGCCATTTATGACCCCAAATTATAGTGCTAATTAGGACAGGAGTCTGTTTTTTGCATGGGACATGCCCATAAAATTGTATCAAGCATTTAATATTCAACAGCGCCTACACTCCGCCAGCGCGGCACAAACGAAACCAGCGCAGTTTCCAGTACGAGCCAGCAAACTCCAGCGACAACCAGCGCGTATACTGCGCACACCAGTGCGCCCCAGCATCATAGCAGTGAAACCAGCGTCTGGTCCAGTGTGACCCAGCTCTCATCCAGCGATCTCACCGGTGTCGCAGTGACTCCCAGCGTGCACTAGCGTCCCCAGTGCCACCCAGTGTCAAAAAACGCGCTGGTTTCAGACTGAAAGGCACTGGAAGACGCTGGTTTTTGCAATAGAGATATACTTGAAGTTACAGCTTCAGTGTCATTGTGAACAAACATTAGGAAGAACCCGGAAGCAATATTTTTTGTACCTTGTTTGGACAGTAACTAGCATATGTAATGCGATCCTGTGCAAAGGGTTGGGGGCCAAAGACCGCATTTTCTTAACTTTTTACTTGTTGCCCGGATGATCTCGTTTTGTTCTCTGTCACAAGCCCCGTGAACGAGATGCCAACGCCGGACCAAATTCCAAAGCCAATTTATCAGCTTCCGAAAATAATCACATGAAAGCAAGGACAATTAGTAATAGGCCCTCTGGTGCGCTGGCGAACGCCGGTTGCTGTCCAAAGACCGAGTTGGAGTCCAAAGTTGTCAAAACACAACAAAATATATTCTTCAAACAAGGCAGTTACACACACACGTGCACACTTAGGCTAGACACATCACAATACAATTCAGATGGATGGGTATTCACAAAACACAGGAAAATAAATAACGACATGCACTAAGAGTCCAACACGTAAAGCACAAAATGAATAGGAACACTAAGTGTCCAATCGTATTCACCCGTGCTGGTCTTGAGCCGGACAATCTCGGCGTAACTCGAGGCAAATCTCGAAGAAGGAACTTCTTGCGGAAATGCAGACGCTCGACGAACTCGTCGACTAGCTTGTTGGGGAATCCCCTTCTACCGCAGACGGTCAGTCTTCTCGTCAGATCTCTTCACCGGCGCGGTCTGATCCCCCTTCCGATTTCCGCACGACATCTTTATAGCGTTCACGGGCGTTCTCGGGCCTTCCTATCAGAGTGGTGCTCCCGTAGCATGGCCAAAGCCTGGGTATCTAGTCAATTCTCGGATCTTCGACCGCCGCCGTCGGAGCGTCGTCGAGGGGAGGGGGGGGGGGGGTGATGACTCATCATGTTGGCGCACACTCGCGCTGTAGTAATCTCTCTCGACTAGCCGGGTGAGGTGTCTGGGCGCGCGTGCGCTCTCTCTCTCTCTCTGGTTACCGTCGCCTCATCGATGCTTCTAGACGTCTAGACTCCGTTGGTTGCGTCAGCTGTTTGAGGTAAAGCCCCTACATATAAAAAGTAGCGTCACGCTTTGAAGAATGCCGCCGCCTCCCCGCACACCCTGTCCGAGGCCGACGCCGCGTCGGTATTGGCCTAATGGCATCACGTGGACCGTCGAGCCCCCGGGCGCTGGCTGCATTTGTTTACGATCACGCTCCATCGCCATTTTCGCCCGAGAAGCGTCTACCGACTGGCGAGGAGCACGACGATAGCGACGAACACAGTCGGCGATCGTCGAATCTGATCAGCGGTGAAAGAACAGGTGCACGTGTTTCAAGCGGTGTAGGCGGCGCAACGGTCGAAAAAGGAGCGCGAAAGAGAGGAGAAATGAGGAGGAGGGAAGGCGGAGGAGGAGAGTGTCGCTACTTTTTATATATAGGGGTTTTAGTTTGAGGCGTATTCGCTCTCCCCCTCTGTTGAAGGTGCTGCTGGGCCGGCGTGCTTCTCTCGCTCGCTTGCGTGACACACGGCGCGCGCTTTGATTACGCTATCTTTTGTGACACTGCCCCCCACTTTAAGAATATTATGCAATAATATTCAAGAAAACACAAAAGTAGCGCGCACAAAAGTCATCTACGCACGAGTCCGTAGGTCCATAAATCAGTCCACCACTATTCACGCGTCACTTCACTCGCGATACATTGAGTACAAACACAAGTCACACAAGTACTCTTCTACTACACAATAACACATCTCTCGCGTAACTAGTACACTTGTAGTACACAATAACACATCTCTCGCGTCACAAGTACACTTGTACTATACAATAACACATCCCTCGCGTAACAATTACACTTGTACTACACAAAAATACATATCTCGCGTAACAAGGCAAACATATGAAATAGAACATTTGCAACCAGTAAAAAAAAAGAAAAAAAAAACCGGTGACTGTGTAGTTTATAAAGAAAATGTCATTCTGCTCATATATGAATAAACATTCGGTGCACTCAATCAAAACACTTTGCACCACACACTAATCGTCAACGGTTTTTTAATTTGAATTTCCTGTCCTTGGTTTTTCGATGGTAGGGTTTCGGATTGTGTGGGGCTCGAACTCCCTCGATGTTTCCTAAGATTAGGTCATACAGTGGGCTGTCCATACAAAGAGCAGTGACATTCCCACTGTAATATGGGGTCTCGACCTCAATCGTGGCTTCAGGAAGCTTCTTAGCCGTACCATCGGCCAGGTAAACTAAACTGGTTTCGCCTGTGAGCTCTTCGTCTTTGACTAAGTGCCTTCGTACGATCTCTGTGCTGCTGCCGGTATCTCGTAACACAGTGATTTGTTTTTCTGCCACTCTTCCGGCAAGTGCAGGCATTCCCTTAACGGGAAATTCTGGGCGTTGTGTCACCACAGCATTAACGACCGGAATTTTTTTTCCGTTTCGGAGTTCTACGAAATCGGCGTTTACGTCTTCTACTTGGTGTTTTGGCGGAGAATACACACAGGATGCTTGAGTAGTTTATTTCCCTCTGTTGCGGCATGTATCGGCTTTGTGCCCAGTTCGCCCACATTTAAAACATTTGATGTCATTGGGACGCATAAAATTGCTCCGACAACTGCTAGCATAGTGGCCCAGTCGGTTACAAAGATAACATCTCGGAACAGGCTTCCGAGGATTTCTTCTTTCGTCGGATGCCAGTTTCTTTGCGTCCTCTGACCCCTCTTTTTTGATCTTCGAGAGATTGGTGCCTCCCTGCGCTTCCAAAAATTGGTCGGCCAATTCCAACATATCTTGAAGCGATTTAGCTTTCCTTTCTTTCAGATAGAGTGAAAGGCTAGAGTAGCAACTGATGAGGAATTGCTCCTTTATCAGAAGCTCTCTAAGCGCACTGTACTCCTGTGCAGTCTCTGAAAGTTCGGTCCACCTATCAAAATAGTGGCTTAGCAGCGCGGCAAATTGCGTGGCAGTCTCGCCATCGGTCGTCTTTCCGGTCCTAAACTTATCTCGGAAGCCTTTTACGGCGAACCTAAATCTCTTCAGTAGAGCGGCTTTCACCCTTCCATAACTAGAGGCATCGGTTGGCGTCAGCCTACCGTACACACTAAATGCTTCGCCACTCAAACACGTGCTCGACGCAATGGCCCATTGATTCTCTGGCCAATTCTGGCTTTTAGCAACTGTCTCAAATCTGTGCAAATAAGCATCCAAGTCATCTTTTCTTTCATCGAATGCCCCAAGCAGCTTGCTTGGTCTCAGACGGAAGCTAGTGTCTTCCATTTCAGTGCTATCCACTCTTGCCTGAGCGGTAGCGTCTGTGCGCTGCTGCAAACGAAGTCGTTCGAGTTCTAACTCGTGCTGTCTTTGTCTTTCACTCCCAGCTATTTCAACTTTGTTCTTTTCGCTCTTTCGCCTCTCTTTATTCTCTTTTCTGTCGCTCCTTTGCTTCCCTTTCTTCTTTTATCTGTCGCTCCTTTACTTCTCTTTCTTCTTTGGCCCTTTCGGCCGCTAGCTTCTCTCTCTGTCTTTCTAAAGCTTCTTTTTCCTTCTGGCTAACCCTCTTCCGTAATTCCACTCCGGAAAAACCCATCTTCTCACCAAGGGCAACTAGTTTCTCGAAATCCATGATGCCTTTCAAAAATCTAGCCACGTGCAAAAAGGTTGCAATCGCGCTGGCTGTGCTCGATGGTCGCAGAGAGGTAATATATAGCGATTCTAAGGCGGCCATTAAGGCCTACCAAACCGGGATGGTCTCCCCTCAGGCCCTTCGCATTCTCCAAAGCTTGAAAAGTATCTCTCCGCATTCTCTCATTTGGTTTCCCGCTCACTTGGGGTCGATTGAGGGCTCTCCCTCTAACCCTAACGAGAGCGCGCACGAGGCCGCGCGAGGACTCACTGACCGCGCCGCCTCCGCAGTCCCCCTACCCCGCGGGGAACCATTGATGACGTATCATGAGTTCACTATATAAGCATTATTATCTGTCAAGACGGGTATTCCCCCTCCCTCACCCTGCCTTATGCAGGGCGCGGGCGGTGACCCTTCGACTTTTACAAGCTCGTGCGTATCCTAACCTTGCGGTTCTTGACGCTATATACCCTGAAAGGTATCCCAGTGCGGACTGCCCTGCCTGTGGACTAACGGAAACATTTAACCATGTGTTGTGGGAGTGTGAAGCCATCGGCTCCGCCTTCAGCGAGGATAGGTGGGCTGTGCTTTTGGGCAGCCCCGAACTCAACGACCAAACCCTGACCGTCCAGAGTGCCCGCGATCGGGCCGTCAAGCTCGGCTTGCCGGTCCCTACGTGGGACTAGCCGGGTGGCGCGGGGTGTCCCCTGCGTCTTCTCTGGACCTCAATAAAGTTATTTCACTCACTCACGTGCAAAAATATCTGCCTAGATTTCAACTATCGAACTGTCTCTGCACACAAGTTATCAAAACGTGGTGCAACACTCAAAATCGTTTACGATGGCAATGTAAACGACCCTAGGCCCTTTCTCCCTATTATGGACACACAATTTACACCAGAAAGGTCCTGTCGCGGACGGTAGAAATATTGTCACACATTCCGTGAACGAGGTGCCAACGCCGGACCAAATTGTAAAGCCGACTTATCAGCTTCCTAAAATAATCCCATGAAAGCAAGCACAATTAGTAATGGGCTCTCTGGTTTGCCAGTGAAAGCCGGCTGCTGTCCAAAGACCGAGTCAGAGCCCTGAGTTGTCAAAACACAACAAAATATATTCTTCAAACAAGGCAGTTACACACACACGTGCACACTTAGGCTAGACACATCACAATACAATTCAGATGGGTATTCACAAAACACAGGACAATAATTAACGACAAGCACTAAGAGTCCAACACGTAAAGCACAAAATGAATAGGACCACTAAGTGTCGAATCGTATTCATCCGTGCTGGTCTTGAGCCGGATGATCTCGGCGTAACTCGAGGCAAATATCGAAGAAGGAACTTCTTTCGGAAATGCAGACGCTCGATGAACTCGTCGACTAGCTTGTTGGGGAATCCCCTTCTTCCGCAGACGGTCAGTCTTCTCGTCAGATCTCTTCACCGGCGCGGTCTGATCCCCCTTCCGATTTCCACACGGTGTTGTTATAGCTTTCACGGGCGTTCTCGAACCTTCCTATCGGAGTCGTGCTCCCGTAGCATGGCCAAAGCCTGGGAATTTTCTAGTCAATTCTCGCATCTTCGACCGCCGCCGTCGGAGCGTCGTCGAGGTGGGGGGGGGGGGGTGATGACTCATCATGTTGGCGCACGCTCGCGCTGTAGTAATCTCTCTCTCGACTAGCCGGGTGAGAAGGTGTCTGGGCGCGCGTACGCTCTCTCTCTCTCTTTGGTTAGCGTCGCCTCGTCAATGCTTCTCTACGTCTACACTCCGTTGGTTGCGTCTAGTTGCGTTGGCTGTTTGAAGCGATTGCGCTCTCCCCCTCTGTTGATGGTGCCGCGGGGCCGGCGTGCTTCTCTCGCTCGCTTGCGTGACACACGGCGCGCGCTTTGATTACGCGCTCTTTTGTGACATTCTCGCAACGATGCAGGGATAACAGCTCTGGCTTTTGACTCAGGGTCACGTGAAGGTTGCCGATAACAGGAGCTAAAAGCATTTCACGCTTAAAAAAGAAAAGTCGCAGTTTCGCCCGAAAGGCGAAGCATCAATTGCGAAAGCAAATTGGTAGACAGCTTACGAAGTAACGATAGTAGTTTTATCGGCCGAACAAAGTTGCAAATATTCTCTTACTAACTAAATAAACAAGCACGGTGTCACGCGCGCACAGGTAAACATGGACACATCTCGCTCGATGACCGCAGAAACTCGTCAAAACGCTGGAGTGAGAAAGGGTGCCAGCAGCAGCGGACAAATTGACCTTCGAGCTGTCTTTCGTATCGCTTCAACGCGAACTAAACGTCGAAAGCACAGCGCATGAGAAGCTACCGGCACTCGGCGTAAGTACTTTGTACCTATCTCTGATCGCTTTGAAGATGAGGCCCCCGCCAGCGCACACTTCGGCCACATAGCAGATCCTTTTCAAGATACGGGGTCCGCGCGGCAACTCAGTCAGCAGCAGCCGCAAGAGCAGAACGCACCCACACCCCTACCGTCTCCATCTCCTCCTCCCCGTGACCCGCGAGCGAACGAAGAGCGCGCACTTCCGGCCGCCTTCCTCTCTCGCGTGCGCGAGATTAAGCTGCGGTTGCCGGCTCACCCTCACACACTAATTCCACTCGAACACACAGAGTACGGCCCGCGGTGACGGTTTTATCGCTGTTGGACTTCATATGGAACCTGACGGCGACGAAGACGACGGCGGCGATGGCGACGGCAGAAATTCGCTTGCAGTGTCCATATTGTCACGAGCAATGGCAAAGACAAAGACATTGTAGTGGGGCTGGGTCAGAGGCTCTCTTGTCGGACTGAAAACCTGCTGGAACCTGTGCGCTCTGTGCAGTCTTGACTAGGCAAGCGCTAGCCGTTCACGGTTAATTAAATACTCCCCGTAACATCTTTTTGGTGGAGGTTGCGGGCTCTATTCCACCCGGCCCTGGATCTTCGGAGCGGACGCCACGTTTCTCCCGCCTCCATGGGCGAAGACAGTACGCAGTGATCGCAGCCCGCGCCCGCGGCGCCGGCAACCGTGGTCCTTTCGCAGCCCCTCGACCCCGGCACGTTTTGCGGCACGGACAACAAAGACGTCGACGATTGGCTCCTATTGTACGAGCGCGTCAGCAAGCACCACAGGTGGGATGAGACTCTAATGCTTGCCAACGTCATTTTCTACCTACTAGGCACGGCTCGGGTGTGGTTATTTTTGGCTTTCAATGCATAAAACAGTGTTTTATTGAAAAAGGAAGTGGAACAACAGCGCATCTTTAGCGCAAGTTTGACGGCGCATATCTCGATACCGGTGCCACTCTCAAAATTCGGTCTAAGTCGATATGCCTCGCATACTCACTCGCTACAATTCGTAGATTGAAATATGTGCCGTAAACTAATTAAATCAAGTGTTAATTAGTGTAATTAAAATAATGGACGCCTAATTTAGTAATTTAGCTCAAGGGTTAGAATTGTGCTATCGGCTACAGGCAATTTTTAATAATTTGCTTCAGAAAAAAAAACACCATATATAAGCGCCACTGGTGCCACGTGTGCCACTGGGTACGTGATCATGACGATCATGATGATGATGATGATGATGATGATGATGATAACTGATGACAAAAAGCTGGAAGGTGATTCAACTCCTACAGTTGACGTCGATCAAACGTTCTCGCTCCAGCGTGGCTCTCATAAATACATCATGCGTTTCATGAACCCCATTATCACACCCAACCGGCCCAGGAAGACATTCAAAGTGGTGATTTGGGCGAGTTGGTTATGCATCGCGAAAATGGTAATTGCGCTAGAAGATGCCTACAAAGACAGGAGAATGCGGGACATGCGAAGCGTGCTTCGCTATGGCGGGCGGCTGCTGAGCACGAGGTTGCCGGTTCGATCCCGGCCACGGCGGCCGTATCCCGATGGGGGCGGAATGCCCTTATTTTTCAGCACTGATAAACGATGGAAGCTGGACTTTCTGGTAACGCTTCGTTTGAGCTAGCACCTGGTCGGCATTCAGCAAGGTCATCACAGAAGGCGAATGCCTTTTTGTAAACTGGGTGGCTCGGAATTCTCACCGGAAGTGACCGCGCTTCGAGAGAGCTTTACAAACTACGTCTTCTTTTTTTCTTCCTCTTTTCCCCCTCACGCAACTACACAGATCGGGCGTTTTTAATGACCCTCTGCTCTGACGAGCTTTTATAGGGCCGTAAATTAAAAGTAAAGCAGGGAAAAGGTAGAGGGGGGGGGGGGAGGAGACGTGTAGGCGCTGGAAAGCTCCCATATTCATGAAATTAACGGCAGCTCGCAATTGCGTGGTCTAAGCGACCGCGGCTGCCTGTAATGACACAAAGCAGGGTTGTTAGTAGGGCGAATGAGGGCTCGTTGACACCGAAGGAGGCTCATAGAGTCGACGCCTTGAGTAGCACGGGCATTAGGCTAATAAAGAGTGTGCTCACATGTGTAGCAATTAAAACTCAGGGTAAAAGCCTCATGACTGTCTCCTACTAATCAGCCATGTCTCAGCGTCGCCTATAGCAAAAGTCGACAGTTTTGTGGGTGCACCACGATGGGTCCGCGGCTATGGCGTTCTGCTGCTGGACACGGGTTCGAGTCCCGGCGGCGGCGGCCGCATTTCGATGGGGTCCGAACTCCAAAATGCTCGTGTACCGTTTTTTGGGCGAACGTTTAAGAAGCTGTGGTCGAAATCAAACCATAACCTTCCCTTTCATACAGCGTTTCCCATAGCCAGTGAGTGGCTTAGGGACGTTAAACTCTTATTAAAGCGAAGCTTTATGTGTCTAGGCGAAATCACCTGTGCACACAAAACTTGTACATTGCTGTACAATTGGCTCGAGCGTCGTCGTCTTCTTCCGCAGCTGGCTCATTGGCGCCTCTCGGGTTGCGATCGTGCTCGTGCTCGGCACGCGCTCGTGCCACTGCTCCCGAGTTTGTCGTCGTCGTCTTCTTCCACAGCTGGCTGCGTTGCTGCTCATCATTACAGCGTAGAAGTTCACTTCTCTTCTGTCGTCGTAATGGGGAGGCCACGTTTACGGGGGTATGAGCCATTCATTGTCTTACGTAACGGACAGATTTAATTTTGAAGCAAACTAATATCGAAGAATCGCAAGCGGCAATGGCGGGCGAATGCTGTTAACCACCCGCCGAGCAAACTCGAGACATCGAACGCAAGCGACAACGGCGGACTGCGGGCATACCGTCAGTGGCGTCGTTCTCTCCATCGCAGCCGAACGTTTGTGTAAACTCATAATTGAGAAATACTTTAATGAACCCTCGGGATTAACCCAGTGATAAACACTGGGGCCGCACGTTTCAGCTTCGCTGGTTAACCATCTTCACGGAGTGTAAGGGCCGACGAAGTTTTATTATTTTTAAAGCGAACTTTTATTTATTAATTTTTTTTGCCTGCCACCCCGGATCTGTTATGGGTCTGTCACTGACCACGTTCTCGCCAAGTTATTTGATTTATACCACGCTTCAGTCGTGGCAGCTAGTGATTTGAGACGATTGAAACGCGCAAATGCGTCTGCTAAAAGCGCTCATGTAAGTTGTCTCGACTCGTGAACGTACACTGAAGAATCACAGCGCAACAATAAGTTAAGAGTTAACAGTAAGTTTTACTCAGGTGACTTAGGTAACATTTGTGTGTAACGACACCTGGTGGACACAAAAGAAACGATTGCACTCCGCGGAATATTTTAATGGCGCATGATTACTTATATTTACCATACTTATGCGTTCGTGGAAAGAGCATTGTGAGAAGATTGAGGTTTTCAAACGCTAGCTGCCTCAGCGAACGACTGGAGAAGCTGGCGTTCTCTCGCGTGTTAAGCAAATTGTTGCGATGCAACGTGACGAACGTGCCGCGAGCGCCTTAAAGTACTAGCTTACACGAGGGAGGTAAGGTTGTAATCGGTAAAGCATAGCGGTGTGGCCTCAGCGGGACCTTCATGCAAATCCCACCATCAGACACGTAACATCTTATAGGAGAGACCCCAAGCGCGCCTATTTTCAGTCATATCGGTCACGTGCCACTGTCCTTGGGCAGAAGCCGAGCGCCTGTGCCTCAACATGATCGCGAAACGACGCCGTCGAAAATACGCACTATGCGCTATTAAAAGATGTTTTCTCCACTCGCTATACGCTTCCCGAAGGCGCTGCTGCTTGCATGCGTGCGATGTTTCTGCGCTGGCTGCCTTAGACCGCAAGTGGGAGTTTGATTTTTAGCCGCTATATGCTGTTGTGCCTGCTACACTCGAGTTGCGCGCACCTCAAATATTTTCTCTTAAATTTTGTAACCCTGTATTTCTTCTACTGCGCTGGACAGTGTCTGCAAAGCTTTTGAGTCAATTAACTAGGACAGCCGACCTATTGGAAGCATGCTGGGTTAGTACTACCAGTGTGTTCATTCATAACTGTCGTGAAGATTTGCTAACGCGCACGGTAGTATCAAAGAGTTTTTATACTGGCTCTGTTTGGAAGGAAGTAATTTATTTACGCGCAGTAAAAGACTCTAACCTTCAACATAGTCGCCTTGCACAGCAATACAGCTCTCCCAGCGTACCTGCCACTTTGCGAATGTGTCTTGGAAGTCTCCTTTCCGGCACGTGCCGAAAATCTCTGCGATTCGCGCTTTTTATTTCAGCGATTGTGCCAAAACGGCACACTTTGAGCTGGGCTTTTAATTTTGGGAAGAGAGCGAAATAAGCGGGAGCCAAACCGGGCAATTGGGGTGAATGTTGGAGAGAAGCCATATATTGTTTCCGTCGAGAAACTCGCATGTGACAGGGTGCATTCATCCAGGTACTCGTACGCCCCAGATAGGGCTGTTACTGACAACTTAGGACACCCTAAGTTGTCAGTAAAACTCGCTTTGGATGGTCCGGCCATTCGAGACAAATTACTGATGCACAATATAGCAAGTGCTGTAAAAGACGATGAACATGCACTATTTTCCACTGCGTCAACTGCTGCTTCGTCTCAGCGTCGTACCAGTACACCTGTTTTGTCCCTAGCGATGATCCTCGACCTGAAAGAGCGGTTATGCGCCAGGATTGGCTCCCGCTTATTTCGCTTTCCTTCCAAAATTAAAAACCCAGCTCAAAGGTCATCGTTTTGACATGATTGTTCAAATCAAGCGTGAATCTCAGAAGGTGATCGATTTGTTTCGGAAAAATTTCCAGAACATATTCGTAAAGTGAAAGGAACGCTGGGAGCGCGATATTGCTATGCAACAGTACTATATCAAAGGTGGCAGTGCTCGAATGCACATAAATAAATTACTTTCCTCAAAACTGCCACTCTAAAAACTTTTTGATACCACCTCGTAAAGTTTCAGAAAAGGAAATGCCTCAGTTATATGCCTACTTACATTTCGCGTCGTTACGAAGGCGTCCGCTGCCAGCTATAGGTACTCGATGGTAATGTGGCAACAATGACTACTTGATTGAACGCTTACTGGGTTCCATTATCGTCGTTTTACCTAAAGTAGCGCTGCATTCATTGTGTAATGCCTTTGGGCCGTACAACAACAACAACGACGATAAACGAACGATGTAAAGGTGCCTGAATAAATTTCTCCCATAACTACTTCTTTTCTGTCATTGTTGCAGGGCTCGTTCAACCTTTGGTCGGCGTTTTTTGCTTGATTATCTTTTGTTGCTTTACACAGCAGACGCTGTTGTCTGCTCTTCATGGCTGAAGCATATGGGGACTGCATCCTGTATTCAGACTCATTTAGGTGCTTATTGCGATTGCATTTAGGTGTGGTGTTCTAGCTCGCTCGTTTATTTCCTTTTGGTTATTGAAGTGTTACTTTTCCATTTTTGCGTATTAGCCATGAATCATTAGTATAGCCAGCGCTAAATTAGCCTACCCTGCAATTTTACCATCACAGGATATAGAACAAGAACGGAAATACGTAGGTAATATATGAGAGACGCGGCAGTAGTTGGTTTTAACAACCCAGGGTTCTTTAAATGGACGAACATTCATAACCAAGCACGCGGCAGGAAAACGAAGAAAGGTTTCAGGGTCGCAGCGCCCTTGGCTCAAGTGCTGAAGGCGTGGTACGAGCTTCATCCCACGAACCAAGCACTGACGACGGTGCGGTCGCTGCCAAGTCAAGCTTCCGCTCGTTTCCTCTATTGTTCACTCATGCGAGTCCTGTTTTTTTATTCTTCCGTATCTCTCACAGCCAGACGGAGGAAGATCGTTCGCGTGACCTTGTTCGGACCGTCGGAAGAAGCTTATCGACCGAAACTCTGGCAGCAACAGCGAGAACAACAAAGAAACGACAAGAAAACGCGGATGAGGCCCAAGAAGGGAGTTGTTCAGAACGATGCCTGCTGAGCGTACTTTGAGTCGAAACGCACTTCCATCTCGGGACATATATGCAGCGCAAGCCGCCCCAGCGGTCCGACAGAGAAACATTTCGTTCCATTTACCTCATCACGGCACCGAAACGAGTGCTGGCCGCCGGCAGCGCAGGGGCCATATCAATGTATACAGCGAGCCGACCGCAGTCCCAGTGAAGAAGGGATGGGGGGGTTTGGTTGGGCTTCTTAGGGGGCGACGTGCCTTCGGACGCTGCGGGGTCCAATTCCAGCTGAGCTTCCGGAAGAACGAAAGACACCCAGGGTTGCGTGCGTCTGTGCAGTGAGGGGAGGGTGTGTGCAAGGAGGAGGACACAGGGGACGCGTTCGCACTGGGCCGTTTCTCTGAGGCACGGCTTGAGGAGGCGTCGCCATAGCAACCGTGGACACTGGTCCGGAGTCTGCACTGCCATCAAGGCAACGACGCCCGAGGAAAAAGCCGATGGAGCGAATCAACGGTGCCGGCGTCGTCAGCCGTTCCGCTCCGCCGGGAAAGCTCTCCCAGATGGCCGAGCTCCGCCGAGAAAGAAAATACGTCCCGCTCAATTCTTGCGTTTCTCCTTTTCTATGCTTGCTTTCTTTTCTAAGTTTTTCGTTTTCCCCCACTCATTCCCCCCTTTCTCTACGCGGTTCGCCCGCTACTTTCGGCGCAACCGCACGGCTGCTCCGGAGCTAATTCGCGGATCGGGAAGAGACGGTGCTCTCTCGCCGCTGCGTGTTAATAGCGGGGCTGCGCAGTACGGATGCGCGCTGAGCTCCGTTCTTCCTCTCTCGGGAAGCGCGCCCTCCCGGGCCTCTTTCTTATTCTCCTTGTGCGAGACTTGGGCGTTGTTAATTTTTTAACTTCCGTTGTGCATACTATATTCCGAGTTTTGCAAGTCTGAGCAACATGCGCGGCCGCCCTTAAAGCCATGGTGCCCGAATGAATAAGCAAACACGAAAATGGCAAAGCCCGTCCTTGGGGATACGTAATGCCAAGTGCCCGTGCACCGCCATCAAGAATGCGTCCTCTTTGGAAGCAGTTACTCGGTTGTGACTACGGTAACGATCATTTCCGATATACGACTATGTGCTTCCATGCGTTGCCATCAAAGACGGCAGAAGAAAGCTTGGGGGGCAAACATAGGTTCACAGATTAATGGTGCTACAAAAAGAACCTTGCGTCATATTGGTTAACGTTCCGCTGATGCTCGCAGAATGCGATCTGTACCGCTTTCAAATACTTCTGCTCGATTAACTTTATCAATTGCTCTCATTTCGCAATGAAAGCAAATATGCATGCAAATATATCGTTTTCGCTATGTCACCTGATCTAGCTAACGCAGGTGTCGTAAATGTTAGTAAAGAAGGGTTTTGTAAGTGCATTACTCACGAGCTAGCTACGGTCTTAAATGACTGCAGTAAAGGAGCCAAATATTAGGGCTTGTGTACGAGAAATATTTCGCTTTACATTCCGTCTTTTACGTACATTGGTGTTCAGTCTACATGTTCGCTTTCTTTCTCGTATATATATATATCTATATATATAGATATATATATATAAACGAGAAAGAACGGTACATGTACACTCAACAACACACACACACACACACACACACACACACATATATATATATATATATATATATATATATATATATAGTGTGTGTGTGTGTGTGTGTGTGTGTGTGTGTGTTTGTTTATTGTGTGTGTTACGAGTAAGGACCAGGCATAAAGCTACTCGTATACACATGAGGCGACAACAACCGTAGTTTAAAGACAAGATAAATACAAACAAGAGAAGTGCGTACATACAAAACAAGATCTTTGCCTATGCCTGCGCCCTGTTGTCAGACTAAACGCCGCTCTCAACAGCCGTGTCACATCAGAGAGAGCTTTGCGCCGATCCTAACTCTCTTGCATGCGTAATCACGCGAACGACAATTAAAATTTGGAGTCGGATATCTCGGAGCACAGACACGCTAGAAGAATTCTTCCACCTCATACTGTGTAGAAACACGACTGCCCCTAACTTTTGAATACAAACATACACACTTACTACAGTCAATAAAAAGTTGATTATTCAATTTTAGTTCATTCGGCTGCTGACAGCGATAATTATCATCTCACTTTGTGTCTCCCTCCCTAGCCACATAACTTATTTGCACAGGTGGTCTTCGCGTGCCTCCCAGTGTCTAATTTTAAGAAAACCATAAAGCTTAATTTTGAACACCTGTATATACACTGTATAGAATGAAGAGAACGACAAGAGGTGTATGTGTGAATTTGTGGCACGCTGGGCGGTCAATGTAATTATTTTGACTGCAACCACTGCCGAGCAAAGGGCAGGACCTTCGCTGTGGAGTTTTAAAGCGAATGGCTTCGTTGGCTGTTTTTGTGAGGGTCGGACTTTCACCGCCGATACAAAGAACGAGTTCTCTCGTGCGCAACCGGCGAGTAGCGCCGGTGATGCGTCGCGTTTCTCCGCCGGCTACGCCGCGGGACGCGTTCGTCGCCAAGTCTACTGCGTGCCTGTGGTCACGATGCGCTGATTGGTATTTTTTTTTCAGAGCGCAGCTCTTAGGCGCCCGTAGCTGCGGCGAGCGTCGGCGTCGCCGTCGTATCGTAACCGAGCGAACGAGCACAGCGAAGGATGGGAGGGAATGTGGAGCGCAACCGGAGATGAATAGACAGTTTTATTGTTTAGCGTGGTTACCGGAATAGCGGATCGAAATGCGCATGCGCAGAACGCTAAACGACCTATACCGTATCAGGACTTGTTGCTGGGCTAGTTGGTTCATCTTATTCCGTAGTGTTTAGACGCAACCATACCGTTTATCGTGCGCACGCTATTTCTCAGAGTTTAACGTTACCGTGTTACCCTGTCAAGCGGGCAAGTTAAGTGCACTTACGAGAGTGTCACTCGGTTTAAGTGCACTTTGCACAATCTAAAGGTCGCAAGTGGAGTGTCACTCGCTGCAGAGTGTACTCCGGTCGAAGTGCGTTCACGGAACGCACTTTGCTGGCCGAGTGCGTAGCCTGTCGCCAGCGGTGTCAATGGTATAAAATGTAATGCATAAAAAAAGGACACGGAAGTTCATTTTAGTGGTTGAACAGCTCTTGCACACAAATAATAGCCTAAGACGCGTTCATATTCTTTCGAGCAGGATCAAATGCCGCCTCGTCGCACGCGCGCTATGGTCGTTCTGGATTGGCTAGGCATTTTTCTTGCCGGCATTGACTTGCTACACTCTTAAATGAAAAATATTTCGTTTTTTGTTGAAAAAATATAGATTAGGTTTGTTTTAATTAATAATACAACGTAAGACAATCACTTTTTAGAAGTACTTTTCTTTTTAATCGACGTTTTCACAAAACGCGCTCGTAGTCTGTCGCCATTTTTTTTTCCTGCGAGTGCACTCTGTTTTCCCGTTTAGAACCGCGTAGCCTAAAGTGTTACTCAAAGTCCCGAGTGCACTACCTGTAAGTGCACTTAACTTGCCCGCTTGACAGGGGTTTAGACAGTTTTAGTTTAGCGTTAGCGTAATAGCGGGGTTACGGGAAATAGCGTTACCGTTCCGCAAACGAACTTTGCAGAAGCAAAGTTCGTTTGGGGGAACGGTAACGCTATTTCCCTTAACCCGCTACTACGCTAACGTTAAACAAAACTGTCTAATGACGGCGATAGCGAAGATACCGCGAGGAGAAAGCGGAGGAGGAGGGTATGGTGAAAGCGTGAGAAGAAAAAGCGTAGTGCCGCGCAAGATGGACTCTGCGGAGACGATGGCTACGAGATGGCGCCAGAATAGCGCGCGTTGTCTGTTCACCAAAGCGCTGCACGAGTGGAGGTCTGTCTGCGGTGGCTGCTGTGAATCGCGCCCACGCGTCACCCACGCGCTGCCTCTCGCGATCTCCCGATATGCGAGGAAGTCGCGCCGCACGAGACAGATTGTCCGCGTCAGCCAATATATCGCGAAATGAGAACACGTATAGAGCTGCGGTCAAATTTCGCATTAAGGAGTATCGTAGCCGTCGGTAAATTTTTTTTCGGGCGTTGTTGATACGAATAACAACATTCTTGGTATTGTCAGACCAGTTTTTCATTCCGGCAGTATAGCTATCTACTTATCCAACCAAAACTAGGGTGGATCCGAAGATAACGCAGTCTGAAAATGTGGACCGTTCGCGTGGGTATCTGCCACTGGGCATGTGACGCCCTTCGATGAACTTATTTGAGGCCAACTTGGGGTCACTGGCTTATGTGCCAAGGGTGTGCGTGCGGACTCCACGTCCGGCGCCGCCAGAATTCTCAGTGTGTCCAGGGCAAGCGCGAGAGAGGAGCCAGGCTGCTGTGTGCACGCCTCATATACATGACGCGTTCCGGCTATTCTTCGCACACCTGAATAGTCATCGTATTCGTCGGAATTTTTTTCCATCTTTCTTTTAATTTTTGCTTGCGTGTCTTCCCGTCGTACTTAATTACATTTACCCCCTTACACCAGCACAGGGTAGCCAGCCGGTCTACATAGGCGCTAACCTCCCTGTCTTTTCGCTCCTTTCTTCCTCTCCTACTTGCTGGTCCACCACAGCTTCGCTTAGGCCCACTCGACAGTGTGCGGAGTCTGCATTATATTGAAGCGGATGGTCGTCGGAAGAGTACTGGCATCCCCGGAGCAAACGAGCGGAGGAGAAAGCGCACGTGTGCAGCTGTTGTCATGCCTCCGTCGTCCAGCGCAGTTGTGACAAGAATGTCGTCAAGCGCCCCTTGGTTACGCCGCCGTCATCATCTCCGTCCTCATCACACCGTCGACGTAGTCGTTGTCACGCTGTCGCGCCGTCTACCAAAACGTGACGACGATAATTTTGTGCGTCATCGTCTAACTCCTCGACTGCAGCAGTATGCTTCGGAAGTATTGATAGTGTTTACATTAATGTTTGTAATCCGCATAGCTATTCGCTTACTCGGATCATGATGGTTTTCTGCAAAAGTTTTTGTCTCTCGCATTCATTTTTTTAATGAGTATTATAGTGTGACGGGACGATGATGACGACGCGAAAGGGTTGAAAGTGCGCGGAAAGTGGAGCGGGTGCGTTGTATAATATATACTACACCCCGGTGCAAAGTGCCTTATGATGTTTCGCTTTGTGCGGCCGTATCGAGTGAGAAACTTCAGATGAGCTGCGCGCATCAGTGAAAACCTGGGGCAACCAGCCGAACATTTTGTGGTGATGCAGAACTGCTGCTTGCGCATCCGTGGGGCGGCAGTAATGGAGAGGCAAGGCGGGGAACGAAATGCAAAGCTGTAGAGGTCTCTCACGCGCGTATAATGATTTCGGGCTTAGAAATACAGAGCATGAAGACTGGCGCGAAATTACCTTTGCAAACCTGTAAGAAATTTTTAAAATACATGTTTAACCACGGAAGAACACCAGTGCGCTTTCGTTAGCTCTTTTTCCTTCGTTTTACAAACCGGCTTTTGAGCAAACAGTTCAGACGGACGCAGTAGCTTTAGCTCACATCTGGCGTTTGGGCTGAATAGACATTCGCCCGGACTAAGCTGCTATACCGAAACCGTTTCTAAGAGGATTAGGCCAGAGAGCTGACTCGGCTGGTACCTCATTAAAACGCCATCTCGCATTCTGAAGAATGGAGAGTGAGCCTGCCGGATGCAAGTGGAAGGCGCGCCTTCATTTTTCCTTAAACTCCTTGCCCATGCCCGGAGTAAATCACGACGCTCCGCAGTTTCGGAGGCGTTTCAATCCGCTTCTCTGGCATAATTTTCTCTCTAGCCGAGTGAGAACAATGTCGGCCATTGCTATTGATGAACGCTAACCTTTCGATGCCTTTAAATCTTCGAGCTGCACCCTTCATATTAATCTCCATAGTCGGCAAAGTAATTAACATATGTAGACGATAAATGAAGGTTCAGCTATAGTAGACCACTAAGAAAGTTTAGAAACACACCGAAACAGAAGCAGATCACGCAGGATAAACAAATGAGTTCGAAAGTGGCGAGACTCTGTAGATGAGGCTCCGCTGATCTCCCTCCTCCCTATATGTCTATCTTGTCTTGCTTGCGAAGGAAAACCATCCTTGAGGTTGGTTCAGCATCTCGAATATTTCTATATGCATGTCACTGTCTCGTGCTGACAGTAAGCAAAAAAGGAGTCAGCGAATGGGGTGAAGAGTTTGTATCAGCCTACGCGTAATCACCAACTACGAGCTATAGCACCAGTGCATCACGAAAAGCATAAAAATACCGCACATATGCAAAGCGTTGCTTTGCAATGCAAGCGAACAACAAAGAAAGACTAGTCACTGCCTTTCTTTCTTTCTTTTTTTTCTCTGGCGCGAACCTTTCGGCCCGTGTAAGAGCAAGCATTCTTGCACCGTTCGTTGCGCCTGACATACCACCCGAAAATCGCGAACCGACGGGCGCGAACTGCTGCTATATACGATGGCAGGAAGCGGAGGAAACGGCCGGTAAATAAAGAAGAAGAAGAAAAAAAAGATAAAGAAGAAAGAATGGCGAAGGGAACAACGTGAAGAAACTCCGGGAGCGCTGTCACCGTTTTCGTCGGTTGTTGTTTCAAAGCTGCGTTATGAAAAATAATAATGCTCGCAGCGCGGTGCGGCGCTCGCGCCGAGTTTCTTTTCGTCGCCCCAGCGAGCGCTGCGTTCAACCAACCACTCCCGCGCAGTTCAGCCCAACATCGCCACTCCTGTGCCCTTTTCCGCTCCCCGAGCTCTGAACCTAGAGCGCCCGCGGGTGCACCGTGTAATAATAACAAACGCGGCTCGCTGTCCGCCGCCAAAATTTCGTGGGCAGCGCGTCACGGTTTTTACCGTTTTCCCGAGCAAAGTTAGGAGGAGCGCATGGAAGCGCGCGCTCGGCCCCTTCGCTGTTTAACTTCGTTGTTTACAGTATTACGTCGCTTCTCCGCTCGACATTGCGACTTCGGAATGAAGAAATGACAAAGGAAAACGACATGCAGTCACAGATGGAAGGGTAATAGATGGGAAAGGATTCCCCGTTCGCGGCGGAGCCAAACCGAGCGTGAGCCAAAAGGAAACGGCAGAACGCAGTAGCGCTGGCTTTATTTATTTTCCCCGATTTGTGTCGCCGGTCGCCCTTTGTTCCTCCGCCAACACCAAGATTATTCGGCGCCGCCGCTTGTTTTCGGTCCCGGCGGTGACGGGGGGAAATGGGGAGGCGAGTTTCGCCTCATTTCGGAAACGGCGTTGCGCACACACGCATAGTACAGCGGCGCACAGAAGCGCACGCGTTCTCCTGAGTTGTATTTTGCGGCGGGAAAGCGGGAAAAGAAAGACAATTTTCATCCAAGCTGAGCAATAGCTAGAACCACGGCGAACAGGATTCAACAGCACCAAGAGCACTATCTCTGGGAGCGCGGTGCAGGGTGGCAGCCGCAGGTATACGAAAACTGCGCGCGCATGCATTGACACACAGGTCGTTAAGCTCGGGAAGACTAAAAAGTTGTTACTAAAGATAGGAGGGGCCTCTGATTTCAACTGCATGGCGGTTGAAGGGTCGTGGTCATCATGCTTTCGTCCTTGTTGGATGGGTGTCCATCCCGACGCGTACAGCTGGCGAAGGATGAAGCTTGCACATATGGAGAGGGAGGAGACTTGGTAGGCATCCGCGATAGTCTGATAGCTGCAAGAAAAGCACGCAGCTATTGAAGGAGTACTCTCGTTGTATATGGCATGTGGTATCTAGCAGCTTCGGCTGGTGCCACACAACACCGACAACCGACTTGCTGCACTCGCTACGACAACCGGATGGTCGTTGGATTGATGGATGTAGGATACAGCCATGGGAGTGGTATAATTGGAGGGTGGAGACGTGTGCGTGCAAAGTGAGAAGTAATATGAGACGGGGAGTCTTCTAATTCAGCGCATTAAGGCTGTGCAGTCGTGTTGCCTGCGGTCGAAGTAGCTAGGAAACCAGGTGTGTTATTTTTTGCATGTTTTGTATTCCAGATTGCAGAACAAGGTGCGCGGAATTATTACTGCTGTCATAACGTTGTAACGCATGCGAAAACTTATTCGTAGGTAAGGGCCAGGTTTCAACTTTAGACTGCCTGAGTTGCTCATTCCAGCGCTCGCGACCACCGCTTCAGGTGGGAATGAAGTTTGCTTTGACATTGAAAGATAGACCGCATCTCAGCGCTGTCGTTGAGCACGCGTTGTGCAGATGGCAGTGTGGAAATTAGCGCTTGTTGCACCGTCACAGCGTGCTGTGAGAATGCGTCGATACCAGTAATTACATCTGCGGTCTGAGCGCAAAAAATGCAGAAAACAATTTAATAACTGTAAAAAAAATGCAAACCCGCATGCTCAGTCAACGTCATTAAAACTAATTCCCATGCGTAATGACGTCGCAAAAGAACGCCGCGAATGTCTCAGCCAATCATAGCTTCGAGCCGTGCTGTCGCGGAAAGCTGGCTATAGTTGTTCTAAAATGACAACTTCTGGCATACCTACAACCAATCTCTTTGCTCCATGTCATTTGTCGCGTCTGATTGTGCACGTCAGGCGAGCAAACATGAATCTAAAGGAAGCGTATTTGTGAAGTACGTTCCCAACATTCTCAGGGGCTATCTGTCTGGAAAACTCAAACGTGGAAGGAAACGACCTATAAGTGGGTCTTCCTTTTCTCAGAAAACGGAACAGAAGAAAACGAAATAACGACAAAGAACCGCTGAAGGAAACAACTCAAGTCTCTGGCGACACACTCTTAAGTGGCTTTGTGTAAACACCTCCTTTCTTTCTAAAATGTTATTCGAATTGCGCTTGAAAAAGAAGTTCTACTTGCTAGTGGGCCTGTACTGCGCCTGACTGTGTGCAAACTAAGTTTCGTGAGAGGGACGGACGTTCCAATCAGGATGTGTCCCATGATGATTGGAGATGGCGAGATAGAGAAAACAAGAAAGCGGGTGCTTGGCGATATAAAAGAACGGCAGCCAATTTTGCAAGGGCGTTCGTTCAGCTGCTGTTCCGTGGCCTCACGATTTTTTCAGCAAGTGCGGCGAAACCTTACTACAGGCACGCAGAGACTAGCTTACTAGTTCCACATCCGAGTATATTAAAAATTGTAGCAGATACGACAGCTGAGGCCCTTAGCTTTTACATGTCAATTGTATGTCTTGCTGACTCGCCACGCCGCTCGCTGTCTAAGACAGGTCCCACATTGGGTAGACTTACGCTAATCCGCACGCGCTGCATTTTGTCTAGGCGAGGATGGCAGAAACATTGGACTAAGGAGGAAATGAAGGAGAAACCCCAAGCAGGAACGATTAAAAAAATGCTGATAAACGCGATCAAACACTGGTGGTGATACAGATAGGGGCTCTCGCCTCGACCATAGCGCGACTATGTATGCTACGCGTAATCTACAGTCGAAAGTGCGAGGAAATTTCGGAAAATAAAAACAAGTTACACAAGATGTCCAGGTTTGAAGAGGGCAAAAAAAAAAAAAAAAACTCGATTTTCTGCAAGTGCCAGCCGCGTGATGTTTTGCCGGACTGCCACTGTGCGAACATTTTCTTTCCCCCATTTTCTTTTTTTTTTTCCTCTCAACACCCGGAAATGCGCAGAATAATAGGCTATTTCGCACGCCCATATTTCTTCCATACCGACGTGCAGATATATGGAAGCGTGCCCTCTGCGACGAAATGGCGCCAGGAAAAAAATCGAATAGGTGTCAACAGATAAATCATCGACCTGTTCCCGCATCGCGCTGTTTCACCGCTTCGCGACGTTTTGGAGAGGGAGACCTGGCAAAGAGGCGGGAACGTCAGCATTCTTCCTCCTGCTACATCTCCTCTTTCCGTTTGAAACACCAAGAACTCTCGGAACCGTGATGAAATATCTGGCGCAGTACGGGTTTCGTTGTTACGCAGCGGTCCCGTAAAAGCGTTATAAAGGTGTGCTGAGCACTGAGTTGCGGAGAAGCCGGACACTAGTAGTGCGGCGCAAACCTTATTACAGGCCGCAGAGACTAACTTACTAGTTCCACATACGAGTATTTAAAAAATTGTAGTAGCTACGACAGCTGAGGCGCTTAGCTTTTACATGTGAATTGTATGTATGTATGTATGTATGTATGTATGTATGTATGTATGTATGTATGTATGTATGTATGTATGTATGTATGTATGTATGTATGTATGTATGTATGTATGTATGTATGTAGTGTGCGTGTGTGTGTATGTATGTGTGCGTGTGTGTGTGTGTATGTATGTATGTGTGTGTGTATGTATGTGTGTGTGTGTGTGCGTGTAGTGTGTGTGTGTGTGTGTGTGTGTATGTATGTATGTATGTATGTATGTATGTTATGTATGTATGTATGTATGTATGATGTATGTATGTATGTATGTATGTATGTATGTATGTATGTATGTATGTATGTATGTATGTATGTTATGTATGTATGTATGTATGTATGTATGTCGTATGTATGTATGTATGTATGTATGTGCGTGCGTGCGTGTCGTGTGCGTTTATTTTTGCTCGTCATTCGTCAGTGGGAGATGAAGAAACGCTGCTGCCCATACACCCGCACAGATTCGGGAAAGACGACGCCAGAAGCCATCACGCCACGCTTTCGGTTGGACTTTTATCAGCAGCAGCGCGTCATTGGCGAAAGAATGAACACGATAAACGTTGGTTCTCTCTTGCCGGCGTCCCCATCCATGTTACATCCCTCCCGTCTAACGTAACAGACAGGCACTACAGGTTTTCTTTTATCTAGGTGAGTCTATTACACCCAATTTAACAGATTTCAAGAAAGCTCGTATGTTTTATTTTTTGAACTTACATCCCAGGAACACACGAAAGCAGTAATGCAGAGCATTAAAATACGAAGTAAAAAAAAAAAAAAAAAAGGAAAGGCTCAAATCGAGCGCAGGGGTCACCAAAGTTATGTCGTCTACTAGTTCACACTTCCAGAAGCTCGAAGTGTACTGTGCCAGTCGCTGACACAGTGGAATAAAAGAAGAAAACGAGCAAGGCACCAAACAGACACGGAAGAGGGAAAGTGCTAAAAGGATGAGAGCGAGCCGCTCTTTGCCATCGGTCGGATGTTCATTCGCTTCCACGGCCACTTGCTTTCTTCGTCTTCTTCTCCTGTCGTCTTCTCCCTTCGTGACTGTTATTGGCTGGCGAAGTGAACCGCGCACTCAGCCGGCGAGAGTCATCGCGGGATTCCGTCCAACCCATCAGGCCTCTCGGGATGGCAAGACGGCGTCGGACTGCGGAGGGGACGGGTCCCGCGTATACGGCGGTGCAAGACTCTTCTCCGAGGAGCTGACTCGAGAAAGCGCGTCGCTCGGGCTGAAAATGGACCGGCTTCATTAAGGCCTACAAGAAAACCTCGTTAGGCGACGCTTTTCGATAGGAGACCTCCGTCTTCTGCGGTGAAGGAGGACGTTGAGGCTTCTCTGTAAACGCGAAAAAATTCCCGACTCCGCGCGAAGAGAAATTCGCCCCCCTTTCTCACTTTCTTTCTGTCTTCTTTCTCTTCTTCCTGCTTATCAAGGGGAGTGCTGACCATCTCTCCTTTTACATCGCATCCTTCCGCTTATAATACCACACAGCAGAATCCTCAGGCGTCCGATGCCACAGCTTCTTGTTCTGGATTAAATAGACTCTCATGGGCGTGATCATTGCGATTATTTTTCGTTCACGGTGCATGTTTATTAATGCAAAGTTAAATACAACCGAGTTAACGGGAACGTGCAATAACACGTCTACTGCGATAAGCAAATTAAATCTCCAATCTCCACTATAGTGACCCTGCTATCATTGCGACTTCGCCTGCCACCTGGACTCTCCCGTCGCGAAAACAACTTTACTGTGTCGCGTGTGGCTGGGCGTTGCCTTTACAAATTCCTATTCATTCCTAATAAGAATGGCCAACAGTGGGGCGTGCAATTTGTGCGGGTGCGATGAGACTCTAGAGCACCTCGTGTCATCGCCTATCCTTTGACGCTCAACGACGTACTCTACAAGCTCAATTCAGCCTATTAGATAAAAGAGTGCTCTAAGAGGAAAGATCCTGGGACCATGGCCTATGCAATCTAGCATGCGAAAGGCGACAAAAACGCTTCTGCACTTCTTGTAGGCGACTGGGACTGTATTCCCTGCGACTGACTCTGTGAATGACTGGCTCTTTATATTTGTTCTTCTCGCCTCCTCCTTATCTATTCTTCCCCTTTCCCCCTCCCCAAGCGCCGGGTAGCCAACCGGGCACGTCCTGGTTAACCTCCCTACCTTTCCCTTCTCGTTCTCTCTCTCTCTCTGGTGGTAGTCTAAGTCCAACGCGACATTGGACGGTAACTTTACTCGGCTGCTTAAGAATACCTCGAGTGCTTCCGGTTGCCTTCCACAAGATAAAATGCGCAAACATAACTTCCTTTTAGCCGCAGTTTTGAAGATCGCATCAGTTCTGTAGGTGAGGGACAGGATATGCAGTGTAATGTGCCGCCCTTGCTGAGTACACGCTGCTGGTGTGATGATGTCATTTGATGCTCTCAAATGATAGCCGTCTAACTTTGCTGGCGTTGGTGAAAATTCAAAAAAGCCCAACAGGAAAAAATCAAAGTGTCGTAATGCTTGCTTCCTTACACAGTGACCTTTGCGTGGATATCAGATAACTATCTTTTTTGTCTGTGTATAATAATAGCATACGATAAATTGACCGACGATTACGATGCTCCCTAATGCGAAATTTGAGCGCAGCTGTACGTCATTTCATTTCGCGATATATTGGCTGGCGCGGACATCTATCGCGTGCAGCACGTTGCAAACGAAGCGAGAGAAGTATGGCGCGACGGCCTCGCTAATCGGGAGATCGCGAGAGGAAGCGCGTGGGTGACTCGCGAGCGCGATTCACAGCAGCCGCCGCAGACCTCCGCTCATGCAGCGCTTTGATTCCATACAGACGACGCGCACTACTTTGGCGCCATCTCGTAGCCATCGCCGCAAAGCCCCCCCGTGCGTGGCACTTACCTTCTTTGTTCTCACTCTTTCGCCATACCCTCCTCCGCTTTCCGCCTCGTGGTTCGCGCAACTCTCCTCCTCGCCCTCTCTTCGCTCTCGCTGCTTTTTTTCATCCCCCCTCGGCTCCGCGTTCACACTCATCTTTCGCCTGGCTCGTTCGCTAGGTTACGCCGACGTCCGCCGCAGGAACGGCCGCCTAAGACCTTCGCTCTAAAAACAAACAGCGGAGGTGCACAATATTGGCTGCCGGACAAACCTTTTCAAGAGCTTCCTGGGACATTTATGTACGAACTCGAATCCTCATTGCTTTCTTTGCAGCACTAGGTCGGAAAATACTCCATTAATGATTTTGCCTCTAATCAAAATTCGAATGTTATAACCAATCCGATGGCACTGCTACAAATTCCGCAAACGTGAAGTCAAAGCCCTCTCGTAGCATAGTATAAAATTCGGGCAGAATTTAGCTGTCAAAATATGCGATAGCGTTCTTATAAGTTTGAGACTTGTATATTTTGGTATAGGTACAATGACGTCAGATCCAATGCACATATTGAATCTTAGTGAAGCGAAGGTTTCGTGATCCGGTGTTTAAATGCTATAAAACGGTTCATCTTCTGCACCACATTTTGCAGCATAGCGATTACTGGGCTCAACAAAGCATGACAGTGGCCCAGTTTACTGTGGCACTACATCCAGGAAAGGCCCACATTTTCTGTTATACGGATACCTACAGAATTGGTGATGTTTGATTTTAAAGGGACACTAAAGAGAAACCGGAAGTGGAGCTTAAATGTTAGACTATCCCTTCACGATCACAGCCATACCATTCTTACTGCCAACAAATGTTTAATAAGCGAGAAAATAGCGAGAAACTGAAGGATAGGTGCTGACGCCCCTTCGAAATTCCCGCACTACACGTTCATGACGTCGGAGATTACAAATGCAGGCCGGTCGCGATTCGTCGAGAGCGATTTATCGCTGTTAATAAAGCGCAAAATGAAATACACTTTAAACGTACATAAACAGCATTTGCCAACTTTTTAAACCGTTTCAAGCGAGGAAGTACAAGTTTAGCACAAAATTGAATAAATAAGAAAAAATGGCATGGCGATACATGCGGCCGTGATAGTTTCGTAGTTTCGTTTTTGGTCAATGCATCGTTGCGCGCGCCTGTTCCGCTCTACGGTGTTTGGTTGCATGTTGCATGGCTCGAAAAACGGTGACTTCGCGGGAAACAGCCAGAAAATGCCTCGTGTGTGTAGTGTTGAGGGCTGTATAAATGGCCCAAGGCGCTTGCTCAGGGGCAGCGGCAGTGTTGACTCGATTGTTCCTTTCATGTGGTGTCGCGCGGAGAGCCCAGCTCCCCGGCGTTCGCAATGGTTCAGTGCTCTCCAATGATTAAAACGGCAAAACAGCCAGAGAAACCGATGGTGGTGCTCTCTGCATTTCTCGCCCTCGGATTATGTGTATAATCTTGCCATCGGAAAGTATCTTGGCGTGCCCCAGAGGCCAGTCCTTTCTCGAGCAGCTGTTCCTCAATGCGGCCTTCATCAAACACCCCTACAGCACCCCTGCGGGCAACAAACTGGCGGCTCGGCGAGTGCTGAATGTCATTAAATAAAGCCACGAAATAACCATACCGAGTACGTGCGCAACTTTCTACGCTTGTTCTGTCGGGAACATCGTCGCCTGGCGGACCGGACCGCTTCGCCTTCCGTCGACGAAAACGAAGGCTCTGCTTTCGCCGGCGCGGCCTGCGGCTCACCGCCATCGCACGCGGAAAACACCTACCGCTCGAGCACGGAGGATCATTTCGCGCTCCGTTTCACTGATTATCGCTGAAATGCAGTCCTGCTTCCCTGGAGAGCTCTTCGTTGCAAGGTTCAGCGGCATTAACGGTATCCATCGCGGCGAACGCAAACGCAGTGACCATGCATGCAGCCATGATGCATCCAGTGCCTCGGCCGTTTACGCAAGCGGTGACGTATCATGGCGCATTCTGATTCGCTGAGAGCAATGAAATCTGTGACGACACTGCTTCAGCGCCAAATATGGGGTGAGGGAAATTGAGGAAGAGATATCTGGTCTTGGTTTACGAATTTCTCCGCTAATAACTCATATGTTTGCACCCAACAAAAACTGCATGCATTCCTGAAGGTCCCTCTTTTATTCCAGCTGAACTTCCTGTTTCTCTTTAGTGTCCCTTTAATGCTGTCCCATTAAAAGAAGGAACCGCATGTCATACTAAGTAGCTCATTTATATGGAGCACGAAGAGCTAAATTATTACCAAACGTAAATTCTAGTGCACGAGAACGCACATCGCAAATTCGGCAGCGTTAAGCCGCCTGGGAGGGACAGTGTACCATTAGTTTCCAACTAAACGTGGAAAGAGTACGTTGAGCTCGAGTTGAATAGCAACGTAAGAAAACCAGAGCCCGCATTTACAAAAGCGTTTGTTTGCAAGAATGGTTCGGAAGAACCGGAAGCTGCCAAAGCGAACGAGATGATAGCGAAGGCACCGGCCAGTGACTAACAGCGAAAGGCTTTGCGAATTCTCCAGTCCCAAGAGCGTCGTGCCTTATCGCGTCAAAGGAAGCACCGGAGTGCAGTGGTATGGAGCCGGGATCTTCCCACGCTGATCCCACTTTGCCCAGCGCTCACGCCCGGCAGCAGCAACCCGCAACAGAGCGCGCAGGGACGGATCCGCCACGCCTTGCTATCTCTGCGAGGCAACCGGGGCTGCATGCATGCGATGCCACCGTCAGAGAATCAAGAGCGCTGGATCAAGCAAAGGAAGAGAGAGGAGCTTGGACGCGCGCTTTCATACCTCCAGCGTCGATGGCAGAAGAAAGAGATGAAAAAAAAAGTAATGCGAACAGGGACCGTGAGCTGAGCGGAGGAATCGGAAAGCAGCGGTGCTCGCATCGGGCGCGCGGCTCCCAATTATACGCCAGAGCGCACGGTAAAAGGGGGAGGCCGTAACGCGTGCTGCGGCTGGAGATGAGGGTAGCGTACCTTCCTCGGCGCCCCCTTCCGAAGAACGGTGATTCGTAACGTATACGCGCAGGAGTACGCGCAGTACTTCGCGGCAAAAACAGCGTTCCAGGAGGGTGGTCTGTGCACCGCCACCGACAGGGCGGCGAGCCGACGCGGCTCTTGATGCTGATGCTGTGCACTGCAGGGACACCGGCACACCGCGCCGTTTTATTTCTTTCTCTCGCAGAAGTTATTCCGAGCAGCGCGCCATTTGCTCAAAAGTGCGTTGTTTTTCATTTCCTGTGACCTCTTGGAATTACCTTCGTAAGCGCATTATCGAAAAAAAATTGTTTTTTTTTCGATTCTAAGGCGGAACGTCAAATGAGTTCTTTCTATTTTATATAAATGATTTTTGTTCTGGTTGTTGTTGTTTTTGTTGTCATCGTCGTCGGTGCTTATATTGCGATGTGTTTGTTGTGGGACGAGTTCGCCTCCTCCCGGTTCCAAAGACTAAATCAATTCACCGACGTCTTCTGCGACAATTCATTTTCTGCCTCCTTTTTCTGAATACACGCGACGGCTTTACTACTTACCACTGAGTGAAACTCTCAGACAGCGGCCTTACTACGGCAACTTACTTAAGTCAAGGCACCGTCACGTTCATCATAACGTTTCAGCTGTTGTTGCTTTGTGGCTATGGTGTTGGGCTGCTAAGCACGAGATCGCGGCATCAAATCTCGGCCATAGCGGCCGCATTCCGATGGGGGCGAAATGCGAGAACACCCGCGTACTTAGATTTAGGTGCACGTTAAAGAAACCGAGGGGGTCCCAGTTAGCTAATACTTCCATAAATGATAAACGATTTGTGTTTATGTGTGTTCTTGCATGTCTGTAGGTTAGTTTGCCTGCGGTGTGCAATATGCACCGGTTCAGGAAAAGTATTCATATAGGAATATACAAACGTTACCTAGCTAGCTATTGGCGCCAATATTATAATTATGGAGAGAAGAGGTCTTTATATGATATTTCTATGAATGTCTTAATTTATATAAACTAAAAAAGTGCACCACAGAATACGTGCGAAATTTCTCCAGTGCTGCTAAACGTATTAGCGCATCCATGGTGTCAGGCTGTCAGTTACCATTTATTCTAAATCCGAAGCGTTTAAGAGCAGCAAGGATGAAAACTAGGATTGGTTGACAGATGTCGCTTCTCCGTGGCGTTCTTAATTTTTTTTTTTCGTTGTGCACGGGGACGGCCGGCCGGCGCAGAATTCCCTGTCAACGCCAGAGAACTCTGCGCCGTCCCCAAGCGCTGGTCGAGCGACGCCATTCGATCGCAGAGAACACGGTGCCTGCCCTCGCTGTGTGCGGTACGCCCTCAGTGTCGTTGTCGGCGACAACCGCTCGGGTCGCCTCGCGTGCTCCGCAAGAACCTTGCGGTCCCTCCGCGATGTTACCGTTGGCGACCGCCAGCTGAAATTCCTGTGTAAAGCTCAGATGCGTTTGTCAAGGTACTTATTTCGAGGTCACAGGGTAGTGGAGTGTTATTCCTAACGTTCTTTTATTTTTCATTCAAGGCCCATGCGCTTCAGCGGCAGCGGGACGTTGCCCCTGTCGTTTTGGTTTTCGAGTTGCTGCCGCGTTGCTACGAAGAGCCCAGCATATGCTGCATTCACGGCCGCTCAGCAACGACGCCGGCTGAATCAAAGGCTCAAGCCATGAGGATTCTGAATTTAAAAAAAAAAGTTGACAGTAACTTTAGCATACGCTAAAGAGGATGAAGGCGAAAGGCTGCGCACTCACGATGCATTCACTAAATTACTTGACATTCTCATTCGAATGCGTTGTCAATCCCTGGTACTTGTTTTCTCCCACCAAAAGTCGCGCGTTCGAGTGCCTTAATTAACTCTAGCTTAATTAGCTGTGCCTTAATTAACTTCGCCTTAATTAACACCAAAGGTCGTGGGTTCGATTCTCACCAATGGTATAGTCATCTTCGAGAGATTTGGCGTTCCGCTACATCGAACGCGTCGAAGTAGACGGACGAAAGCGTTTTGTGGCACAGCCATAGAACCGCGGTCAGCTGGAACCGCATGCTGGGTTTGTCGCGTACAAGAACGCCACGCGGCAGCCATGGTGTAGGATGCAGCGGCAAGAGCCCGCGCCGTCACCCCGTCGAGTGGAAGTAAGGATGCGTTGGGGGGGGCTGGGAATGGAACCCCTCGCGCGAACTGACGAGGAAGTGTGGCGGAGAGCGGCGAAACGTCTGTGCCCGGTGGGTTCTGCCGCCCGTGATGGGTAAAGTGATGATGATGATGGGTAAAGTGATGATGATGATGATGATGATGATGATGATGATGATGATGATGATGTATTGGCATCCCCTTGGAAACGGGGCGGGGGTAAATAGTCACCTAGTTTGCTTGATCTAATCAGGTATGCTATACATGCTTTCCATTCTAGCATTTTTGTACACATCTTGGGCGAAGTGATGCTGATGATGATGTCACCCATACGTCACTGATTACGCCACAGTTTTCTTAGCCAATCAGTGTTTCCAGCCTTGCTGCCCCAAAACGCTTGTATTTACTGTTGTAAATCATCCTTCCCTATGCATGTTCATATGATCGTATGCAGCATGTACAGACGATCGTACGCCGAAAATACTCCAGTAAAATCATCGCTGTAACACGCATACATGTATTAGAATTGAAATGATGAATTAGTTTTGCTACTTAGAGTGCATAACACAAAACGTGTGCACAAACAATTTCGTTCTTTTAGCCCAAAGGAAAGTCTACATGCTGGAACCACGTTGCCACTTTGTTTTCTCCCGTTCTTCCCGAAAGCGTCAATTAGTCGCATTCCCCGCTTTTTTTATGACTCCAGCGAGAACAGCCCACTCGTCGTTGTTGCTGCGCGGCACTTAGTAAACCATGTGTTGGTGAAACCCAAGATCACACCCCATGCCCTCCCCCCCCCCCCCCCCCCCCCCTTCTCAAACACACATACACATAGCCGAAAGCACGCATGCGTACCAGCACACATATATATGGACAGTAGCATGCGAGCGAAATAAGCGAAGAGGGCTTTCCCCCTGAAAGAGTTTTAGTGCGGAGAAGCCGACATTGACGACCCACTAAGAGGTGACCCCTTGCATACATGGACCTACGCGTGCATACAAGAACTGCTATTGAGGCGCGTCATCCCTTGTACCCCATACGGGTTCTAATAAGATGATCAGAATGCCCTTATAACATTATTATTATTATTATTATTATTATTATTATTATTATTATTATTATTATTATTATTATTATTATTATTATTATTATTATTATTATTATTATTATTTGGCATCCTGTTTGAAACGGGCCGGCGACAAATAGTCACCTGTACCTGGCTGAGTTAATCAGGTATGCTATACATGCTTTTTATTCTAGCATTTTTGTATGCATCTCCTTAATCTTAGCGCGCTGATGCGCACCCTTGCGGTCTTAAGGAGAACTCTATCATCAGGAAAGTGGTGCTCAAGCATTTCCGCTGCACTGCGCGTAAGTTCGGCCAGATGATGCAGCCGTGCTCTGTTTGCTTTTAGATCCACTAACAAAACTTGTAACTCCAGGCACGGCTGTTACAATCACCAGCTGCGGGCTGCCTTTCCCCGTAACTCGGTTCGCAAACCCCGACACTCGTCGCGCTTGGTAAGTCTTTAACGTTTCCTATTCACTTATTCAGACGACCCCGTATTCTTGACAAAGAAAGAAAACCGTATTTCATCGCAGGGCCTTCGTCTCGTTAGAAGAACGCAAGGAGCAACAAGCACAGCGCAGCGGCGTTCCGTTCGCGCACGTCCCATCTGTCTGTGCGCATACGGCCCGGAGCCGAGCGGGGCGGCGCTCCTTTTCCGTATCATTTCTCGCCTAAATGGACCTGTCGGCCGCGCGTCGTTGGCGATGGGCTCTCCGCGCTCCTCCTCCTTGGCCCCGCGAGGTGCGTGCCTTCACGCACGCATGCTTGGCGACAGCCGGCTGCGTTCAGCCAATGGCTGCGAGACAGTACAACACGGTACGCAGCGCGCGCCAGCACGACCCTTTCACCGTCCTACTAAGCGCAGGGGCCCTAAATCGCGGTAATAGCGAAATCTTTGCCCGACTCTCCCTAGCGAGAGCAAAGGCGTCAAGTGCGCAGCTCCGTAGTCCCGCGTTGCACAGATGGGGCCTTCAGCGAAAGAAAGCTTATTGAGACGCGGCGGGGAAAGCGCTCGCCTAATGAGTGAGAGCTGGGCGCCAAACCAAGAGCAAAAGAACGCACCCTCCCTCGCGGACTCCTTTGGCGCCTGCGGGCGCTCGCGCACATTGCCCGCTCAGCCCTTCGCCGGCCACGCGACAGCGCTCGGCTGCATGTCAGCGCGCCGGGCATCGATCGGCGCCAGCGCGGGCTGTCGGCTCGCACCACGCTGAGCGCTCGGTCGCTTGGCGTTCTTGTACGCGTGCGGCGAGGCGTTCTTTTCTTCGGTTGTTCCACGCCCTCCACTCCAGCGGAACGACAGGAGTCTCTCGCCGGCGAGTGTTAGGCTAAATTGAGCAGAAAGTTTTGTATTTTAAGCAGGCTCGAGAGCTCGGCGCGACCTGCGGTCCCTGGAAATGCTGAATGACGCAGAGCGAGGGACATCACGTCGTGGGGCGTTCGCCTCTCGCGCTTCCGTCTATATTTAACGATGGAAATGGCAGTCACTCCGGCCTGCATCTATAGTATTAGCTCAAGCACGCGCTTCTCAGGTGCGTGACCTGGGCAGGGAAGAGGGTCAGGATAGAAGTGCTCGAAGGCAGTATTAACAGCAGCGAAACTTACCAGCTGTATATGAGGCTAGATGGTAAGAAGGCGCCGTAAGCATTACGTCCACATATTGTAGTTCCCGCGCAACACATACACAGCGCCTGAAATGGAAATTCCCTCTCCGCGTTCTCAACTAATTTTGCCATGAACCCGCTTACAGACTCGTCGGTTACGCACAACGCCCAAGTTCTAGAGGATCGAGTTTTAAATAATTTGAACTTTATATTCTTTTTGAATTTTTTTCCTTCTTTAATTTGTTTTGAGTATTGTCTGAAAACAATAACTTGTATATTTCATTGCAATTGAGGCCAGCGAAAGGTTTTGGCACATTCGCGCCTGCAGCACCTTGCTTTTAAGTCCTTCCTTCTCGTTCATCGGTGCATTTGCATAGATCTGCGTGCACGCGAGTATTCAGGCAAGATTAAAGTCAGCGTTGGCGGATTTTCTTGAAAGGCATAGCAGCGCATGCTTGCAGGTACATCGACGAAAAAGAAAGAAATTTCGAAATATGCGCAAGCGTTTTGTTTAGCGCACGTCTTAGCATCATAAAGAGCGTCCGAAATCTCCGACGTTTTCGGTGATTTCGCCGGCGATATCGCAGAAAGCCGTGCTCATTGTACGGCTCTTCATGAGCTGCGGGATTCGCGTCAAGGCTGTTCTCAGCGCGGATGATTCGACACCTGGCTGGGTTTTATTTTTCTTCAGCGTGCGGCTAATACCGCGCACGTAGCAGACAAGAGAGTGAGCAGAAAAAAAAAAGGTTAACAGCTGCTCGTCTATTCCAAGGCTGTTAACTTTATAATTAGCGACCTACCGTAACACGACACCGCGTAGCATCAATGGCGCAGCATTGTACAGTGCCTCCCCCCCCCCCCCCCCCCCCCCCCCCCCCCCCCCCCCCACCTCATTTCTCCCTCTTCAAAAGTGCTTGCAGTGACTACAAAAAAATAAAAAAAATTTATTGGAGTATGCTGCAGGTCACCTTTCAAACAAATGCCCTTGTGTTGTCAGTCAGACCATATCATTCCTTTCTTATGTTGCGTGCCAAATTCCGCCTACGTTTTCCAACAGATGACAGACCCTTTGGTTAGTGCAATTTTCGCGCGATGTTTTCTTCCCTTGCATAATGTAGCGTGTTTTACGGGTCCACACATGAATCGTGCTCCGGAGACGCTCAGCTTCTTTTGAGAGCACATTATATTCAAGAGAACGAGCATGCTCTTCTTCGTTATAGCTGATTTCATTAAGGACCGTGGTAACAGTCATTACCACTGCTTGCAGTCTTGTTCAGAATGCATGCAGTATAAATTGGTGTCGTGCTTCTTTTGTAGTCACCCGCTGTTTCTCATTTCGAGGCGCCTACTTCGCGGCTGACAACTCGTGCGAGGATATCTTCGGCGCCATTTTTCACTCTGAGCCACCTGCATAGCGCACTGCTCGATCACTATAAAGCATGAGTTGCAGACGCGTGTACAACGCCGCTTTCGCTGGCTGCTGTTGCAGACTGCAGATTTTAGTGCACGATTTAGACGCAATGTTTAGCCCTCAAACCACAATCGAACCTTGTAACAACAGCGAAGGAATTCAGCGACTTTTAGCGTTCTCTTTAGCGACGTTCAAAGACTCCTTCTTGGAACCGGTGGTTGCGGCAGGCTGGCGATGTGTTGATGACTTATGATGGGATCGAAGCGAGGGTCACTGAGGGAATACTGCTTATGTATCTCGCGCAGCGAGCTACTCTGCTTTTGTACATCGACTACCATGATTTTCGAGGAAACGCGTTTATTTGAACACTCTGTGGAAATTGCTGGTGCCCACGTACCCTTGCGCTGCAAGTGGGCGTCTGAGCGCGACACTTTCGTACCGAACGCTCGTAAAGATGGAGGGGCTTTCAGAGTTCAGCGCGCTGCCGCGCGGCGACCGGGTAAAGGGCGTGGCATTCGCCCGCAAACATCGGGGGGGTGGGTACCAGAGGCACACCATGGCGCACGCAAGACTAATGGCCCGGCAAAGTTCCCCAAGAAATCTCCCAATTACCCGCTAAAATAATTAGCGCACAGATGGTAATCAGCTCAGGCGACGGGAAGTGCCGCCGGGGCTCTCTGAACTAATTAGTGGCCAACCTTGCACGATCTGCCCAAGAGACAAATACGACGTCCAGCTATAGGGCCCCCAGCAAAGGCTTACGCTTCCTCGAGGAACAGCGCGCACTTGAATCTACTTCCGAAGCAGACGCCCGCTTTTCACGAGGCAGAGAGCAGTGAGAGAGGATATGCAAGCCATTGCCTTACTTTCAGGCTCCTCACTCTATTTTTGTTCGTTTCTCTCGCGGCTACCCCTGCAGATCTGCCGACCATGGTGGTACGCAATCTCCATGTACAACAATTGGGCCCCGGGGTCGAACACTGCGCATCGGGAACTCTGCCTCTACTCTCTACGATAAGTGAAGTTGGTTTCTTTCGCAAAGATCAGCTCAGAAAATTGCGTGCTCTTTAGAAATGGAGTTCCTAAGGTTGATTTTAAGAACCGGTTATTGCATGTGGGCGTCTCTCGTGGCCAAAGCGCGCACACATTACGCAATGCTGCGCAAAGCTAGGAGTGGGACTTGCGGTAAATTCTCTGTCACTTCTCTCTTGCCTTTCCTCTCTTTCCTCTGCCTTCGCAGTGAAACGACGATTGTACCACCGAAGGAGCGAGTACAGGAGGAGGGTGAAAGTAAATCAGGAAGCGTGGTTGTCAGCTCCATTTGTCTTGGAATTGAAATCGCGATAAGCACAATGTCGTGCGGCGCAAACTGCGCATTTTCGCGAAGGTGCCCGCGCTGCACACACACACACAGTTTAGAAACGGTACGGCTGTTTAGAGGCACATAAATAATTAAAGAAAACCCAATGGAGTGAAGGATAATTGCTAGAAATGCAGAAAAGGAGCAGCAAACATCTGCGGCGAAGTCTAGCCAAAATTTCAACCTCCCCGCTTTTCGTGTACTATAAAGTTACGGGATCCTGTACCACCATTGCATTGTAAGTGTAATGAATGTGATAAGAGGTTCGTTCTCATGCGGGTTACGGAGGACGGTGTTCGTATCTATCCTATCGAGGCTGCAGTCAGATGATTCGCACGGAAACAAGTGGAAATGAGCCTTGTTTGGTGGCTACGCGTAGAAGCGCACACCATAATGTTCTCAGTTAGGACAGGAAGAGTAACTGTGCAGATAGATAACTCTGTAGTGGCGTCACTACAGGGGAAGGCGAGGAGGAGGAGCGAACAGCTCGCTCCGGGTGCTGCACCGACGCATTCATCAATGCATTGTAAAAAAAAGGAAACAAGAAACTGCATTTTAATTAGCACACACAGCTCTCCGAAACAGCTACCCCTAGAATATGCGCGCCGCTGATCTTTCGACACTGCAGCATGCGGCGCCTGGACAGTGCCCTTGGTTTCATACGAATTGAATCAGTACTCGTACGCAAAGGTGCCGAAAATCTGTGCACCAACGCATAAGTGACATTGAACCGCCTGTGAACTATATACCACGTAAGGTATATGCCGAACAGAATGGATATAGAACGAGTGGCGCTTCGGCATACCACCCCTGATGCCGCGTCTCCTCGCCCGTCGGTCACGACCGCTTGAAGGGCGACGCCAGACGCTGTCTTGACTCTTCCTTTCACCGCACTCAATAATACCGCGCTGCACGTGCGGTTTGCGGTGCGCAGGGAGAATTGGCGCGCATGTGGTTCTGCCGCCTCAAACTATGACCTTTGTGGGGGAAGCTGCGGGATATCGGGTGTTGGGGAGATGCGTGCGTGCGTGTGTGTGTGCGCGCGCGGGAGTAGGAGCTTGAGCGCTTTCGCCATTCCTGTTCTGGCTCCCCGGAGGCGCGCAGCGTTCATTTGAATCCAACAGCGTTCATATAATGGAGAGCCGAATTTCATGCATAGTGGTCCTGGCCGGGACGGGTAGACTGCGCTGTGTACACCTACATACCAAGAGAAAAATGCGGCTATCGACCGCTCTGGGCCTTCTTTCTGAAATGCTGCCGTTTGACTCGCATTCCTTTTTTAAAGCCCGTTTGGGGAACTGCTGCGTGCGAAAGGGAGAAAAGGAAAAAGAAAAGGAGAGGAAAGCAGACTCGCCATAAGAAGCACGATATAATTATACATATTTGCTGCGAAGCATTCGCTGTTCCCGAGAGCTGCGCGCTTCCTATAGGATCGCGGCGCACATTTCTGCCTGCATGTGCGCGTTTTTCCACTGCGAACGGTGCTCGTTTAATAGGGGCTGCTTATATCGCCCAGTGCGGTAGGACTGCATCGTTGTTGATTGTGTAAGCTTTGGTTCCATATTTCTAGAACGTATTAGAATCCGACGCTTCTTTTGGGAATTATTTTCGACATTAAAGTTGGTGCTTCTTCTTTTACTGGCATTTTTCTTATAGTGGCCCAAACTTTAGATGCACGTCCTTGGACTCGTGGAGACGCTCCCAAAAGAGTGTGCAAGAGGCCGAAAGTCTCTGGTGGCCCTACAAGTTCAATTTTACGCTTTCATCTGGCTCCCATATTTATATATCTCCGCCAACTATT